>NW_013550563.1:114030-292038 GCF_000709125.1 Exophiala aquamarina CBS 119918 | reverse complement strand
ACTTAATACTAGTATTTAAAAATTTCTTAATAAAGAGTTCTACGAGCTAAAGGATAGAACTATTAGAAGTTCGTCTACTAGGGCTATAGAATCTATATAACGACGGTTTAAAAATTTATCTATAATAGGGGCTAAGGTATAGAATACTAAGCTAATTATAATTCTAGCTAACTTAAAGAAACGACTAATCCTATATAGTTCAACGCTTAGCCTCTTAAGTCTATTAGGACCGAAGAGACTAAATAGGAATTCTACGCTAATCTAAATAGTAGGAGCTAAGGTAGAATACGAAATTTAAAGGATCTTTTAAGGAAATTAAGTCTTAAAGGAAGTAATAATAAACCGAGTCTTTTAGAGCTATCTAATTAAGAGCCTAACGGTAATATAGGAAGTTCTATAGAAATTAATAGTTAGGTAGATAGAGAGAAGAGTTAATAACGGAGAAGAAGGATTAATTAACGACAACGAGAAGAATATATTTACGAGTTTTTCTAGGCTCTAGCTTATTAGTATTACTTTAGAACTATATATAAGTATAGCTAATTATAAGGTAAAGAGTAAGAATAAAAGTAGAATAGTTAACGAGCTTAGGTAGATATTCTATAAGTTTACGATAATAATTACGCTTTCCTATACCGATCTACGAAGCGATGTAGGGTACTAAACGATAATCTAGGTAAGCCTAAATAACTACTATAATAAGTACGGTAATTTAAACTAGAAGATTCGTAGTAGTAACGTACGATACGGAGGCTAGAGTCTTTAAATTAAGGACCTAGGCACTCTAGAAATTAGAAGATAGAGAACTAGGTAGCTAAACGGCTCTATTATACTAATAGCTATTGCCGCCATTAGAGGATATAATAATAACTAAGTCTATATTATACTATACTATATATAGAATATAATTAAATAAGATAAACGTTATAAACTATAGGGAGGAAATAGAGACTAGACTCGTACTATTATTATTAATAAGAATCTACATTAGTTTTTAATTATCTAGAAACTAACTAAGGGAGAAAGAGGAGGTAAAGTCTTTTATCTCGACTCTATCTACGACTATAAGAAGGAGAAGAATAATAAGAACTTAATTTATCTCTACTCGTTATTAATTACCGAAGGATATCTACTAGAAGATATTATTATTAGCGATATAAAAAGTAAGAAGCAATAGAATACTAGCGACTATAGGCTATAGATAATAATAAATTTTCGAGTATTCTATTATAGTAAGGATCTATAAGTAGTGTAAATCGATATAGGGACGAGGGTAGAGGTAGTAGATATAATTACTAAAGAAGTTAAGAACTAGAAGATAAATCTATTCTTCCCGGAGAAGGCTTTTATACTAGGCGAGATAGAGGATTTTAACACGTCTACTAGGGGGAAGAAGGTTATAGTTGTCGATCCTAAGGATTTAATTAAGGCTAATGTATAATCTATTAGGAGTAAGATCGAAATACGATTAAAGAAGTAACTACTAAAGTAGAGGGGGCTAGACTATATAACTATATAGCCGAATAATTTAGGGGGTGCGAGGACGGTTTATTATATATTATTTTATTTATATTACTTTAAGAATACGGTGCTAGAACGTTACGATTATAGTATAGATATTTCTTTTACTACTAGTTAACTATAATTTCGTTTCGTTTAGTATTTCGTTTAAAGCTCTTTACTCTTTATAAGGTAAACGGCTTATATAAGTCATCGAGAGGGACTATTATATCGTTAATCTCGACGTTACTCTCTAAGTTTTCTCTTACGGCAACCGGTACTACGGCCTTAAGTCAACGGAAAGAACATCTAAATACTAGCTATAAAGAATTATTCTTAATACGATACGATTACTTAGTATCACGATATTTCTACGGGAGCGAGGTAATTTCTCTACGAGTTAGCTAGCGAGCCTATAGTTCTAGGCATTATAGATGTACTTAAGAGGATTCTCTAAGTAGTGAAGCGGGGAGGGATATATTAGGGCTCGAGGCGCTTAGTCATAAGAAAAGAGAGAAGGGGCCTTAGTATAGAAGAATAAGTAAGGGAGGAAGAAAGTAGACGATAGAAGAGATAAGTAACGCGAGGAGGAGTAACCTAATATACGCGAGCTTACGTTAAATATTAGATAGTAGTTATAAGAGCATAGTTTATAGAATTAAGAGCGTTTTTCCTTCTACGAGTTCGGCTGTATAACTATATAGCCTAAATTTTAGTAGTAGTAACCTTTACGAATAAAGCCATTATAGCTTTATATACGTCTATTGCGAGAAGTCTTAAAAGTATAGTCCTTTGGCGGGCTTAAGACTATAGAGATCGATAGCGTTACTATTCCTCCGCTGACATAGGTGAGTAAAGAGTATCGTTTTAGTTGTAGCTACTATAGTGTTCGTTTTAACGTCGATTGGTTCTTATCCTACGGTCCTGGAAGAGAGAGAAACCCTAGTAACGCAGCCCTGCCCCCTTATCCGACCTATAGGATAGGCGAGAATATATACCGATTCAATCTTAATATAATAGTACGATTAACGAGGCTATAATAGCCTCTCGTACTATCTATACCCTTAAATAAATAGGATCTATAGCTAACTACTACTCGAAATTTAAGAAACTAGTAAAGAAACTAGAATATATAGACGATAATATCTTTAAGGATATATTTTATAATAGATTAAAGAAGGAAGTTAGGAAGGAAATAATAGAACGCCTAGAAACCTATAAAGATATAGTAGATAAGGCTATTAAACTTAATAATCGACTATACGAACTATATATAGAAGATAATTAAAGAAGAAGCTTAGGAAAATAAGGGTATCGAGGGTATCGATATTCTCCGCGAGCTAATACGAAACGCCTACGAGACTACGAAGACCCTATAGACCTAGACGCGATAGAACGTTATAATACTCGACGAATAGGCCTAGGTAGAGGCCGAAATATAGGGCGAAAGGTTATAGAAGGACGAGATCGAGAGAAGGAAAGATAAAGAAAGGAAAACCTATACTACGAATATAGTAAGCTCGAATACTATATACGCGATTATCTAGAAAAGAAAAGCGCTCGAGGACTATATATAATAAATATATAGAGCGGTAGTATAGATAGCTTAATAGCGAAAAAGGCCGATACTATTAAAGAAACTTAAAGACCTACCGAGGGTAAGAATAAACTAGTATAGAAGGACTATTAAGAATCGGATAACCCTCGAGGATTAGGTAAGTTAGATACTAAGCTATTAGAAGAAGAATTCTAGTTAAGATATTAGACTAAGAAATCTAAGGAACTTAAGCGTAAAACTTAAAAGAAAGAAAAGTTCGACGAACTTCTAAAGGAAGAATAATAGAGTAAAGTAATATATAATACGAGGAGAACTATCGTAAAATATACTTAAGAATTATAGTATTTCTACTACGAGAACGACTATTAATTCTATTTAGCTTTAAAGACCGAAAAATAGTAGTTTCTATATAAAAATAGAGGAAGTATAAAGCCTCGGAAATAGGAATAGAGAATCTAGGAAATCCTAGCTATAATAATAGCTAATTTCGAAAAAGAAACGGTACTTATAAATATAGATAACTATACGATAATTAGAATAAGATTCTAGAAGATAGTTAACGGAGTTATAGTATTAGATAGAAGAATAACGTAGAAAACGTTTAGGACGGCGTTAATCTATAAGTATCGAGCCCGAGGATATTAATAATATAGATATATCTATACGTATACGGAAGATAGAGAACTATATTAACTAAAAATTTAGCGAGAAGAAAACGAATAGATATCGATAGACGAGATATTACGATAATATAAGAACTCTATAGAATTCTATATATATTTCTAGGATAGAAGGGAAGAAGAAACTCTATATCGTTATAACCTAGGCGCTACTCCTAGGAGAAAATAAAAATATATATAAATCTAGAAATATAACGACTATAAATACTCTCTATAAGCCGAATATATATACGATATATATAACGGAGAAGCTTACTTTATAACCTTTAAAGGACTAGATAAAGGAGTAATCTATACGAAAGGATAGTTAGTTTAGCTTAAATAAGAACTATTTAGTTTTAGGACGGTAACGCTACTACCGCCTTACTATAATATATCTATAATAGAAAAAGGACCCGCGAATAAGATTTTACTAAATAAGCTCGACCTAATAATTATTCGAACCTACTACTAGGTAGTAGGACTAGCTAAAAACCCCGGAATATAGTATAATCCTCTAGGATAACCGAAGAAAGAAAGAACCTATATAATAATCTATAAATATACCTAGAATAAATACGAAGATAAAGAAAATAGCTATACGTACGACTATATAGACTACGTATTTCCTTTTCTATTTAGAGAAGGAAAAAATAATAATTAATCGGAAGAATTACGATAGTAGCTAAATAAATACGAGAAAATAAGACTATAGAGAATAACGTATATCTACCTTAACGACGTTATACTAATAGAGGAAGAAAGTAAGGTAGTAGTATCGGAATATTATCTTATAGTATTTATTATTAACTACTATTAGGTAAGTATTAAAGACGATATTAAGAAATTAATATTCTACCCTAGCGAACTAAGATAATTAACTCGAAGGCTAGTTAGCTTAAACGAATACTACGACTTAAAATATCTAGCGGTAGCTTCTTACTATTTATACGATATAGTAGGAAGTAAAGTAGTACGTTACGACCTACTAGTATAAACGATTAGAGGAATATAGGTACGACTAGTATTCCTCGATAATAAAGAAGAAGAATAGAAGGAAGTAAACGTAGAAGAATCGGGCGAAGATTTCGACGTATCGTTAGAAGAAGAAGAAAAATATTACGTAGCTAAGGTTACGAGAAATTAGATTAAGATTATAATAAAGTACTAGAAATATAGTAAATATACGAAATATACTAGCGAGACCGAAAGATATTTCTATATCTATTACGATCCTAGGATAAAACTATAAGAATAATAGAACGAAATTAATATATTATTTTACTAGGATTACGAATATAACTAAGTACTAATAGTATATATATATACGTAGGAACTAACTTATAAATAGATTATAGTTAACCTCGACTAAGAAAACGTAAAGAAGATCTAGAGAATAGAAGCTTCGACTATAAGGGACTTATATACGATATAGGAAGATAAAAAAGAAAATACGCCTTATATCGATAGATAAGTAGACTCGACGTACCTATTCGATTACTTTAGCTACGCGGAAAGAAGCTACCTATAGTACTTTAAGATATACTAATACCTATAGAATATAAGTCCTAATTAACTCCGAATTCCGATTAGTAAGATAATATATCGATCGATAAATAAGTATAACGAATATACTTATATAGTAGAATTAAGACTATACGTATATTTAAAAAACGATAAGGGAATAACCTATTAAGGCTAGATTACTTACGATAATAGCCTTAGACTCTATATAAGTTAGATAGGGGTAAGGCGGAATATATAGTTTTTACGGTCGTTCTATAGAACCTTTCTATACGACTTATAGTAGACTTTAGAGTAAACGAAAATTATATCTTATACTACGTAGTATAAAGGTTAAAAGACTACGTAAAGGTAAAGATAGAACTATATCGACTTATAATAGTAGATAGATCGCTAGTAGAGTTTAAGGACGAATAAGTAAGGAAAGAACTACGATAGGTCGAACTAATAATAGAAAACTATTAAGAAAGAATAACTCTAGATATAATAGCGATAAAATATAACGCTATACTAGAAATAGGATAGCTAGAAAAATATAACCCTTAAATAAACTAGAAAATAAGAAAATTCGAATTTCCGAATTATAGTTACGAAATAAAAATAGAAGATCGATTATTTTTAAAGGTCTCCTTCGTAAAAGCGATATAGATACGACTAAGAAGTAGAGTATTAGCTTAAATTAATATCGAAGAGCTACCCTCGAAATATACGAAATATAAAGAACTATTTATAGAAAAGGAAGGTAAGGTAGTACTTCTAGAATACTAGCCTTAGGATTATAGAATACCTATAAAAGAAGGAGAAATACTTAACTATAAGGAATAGTTAAAATTACTTTTAAAGAAAGAAGAAGACTTCCTAAAGAACTATATCGAGAAACTAGAAGTAAAGGGCTTAGTAAGAAGGAGCTAACTAAAGGTAGAAAAGTATAGATTTATATTCTATAGTATATTCTTCGTAATAAAGAAGGATAGATTACTACGACTATATATTAACTATAGACTACTTAATAATAAAACTATTAAGGACTATTATTCTATTCTTCGATAGAATAAGCTATAGAATCGCCTCTTAGGCGTAGTATAGTTTACCGCGTTAAATACTAGAAACGCCTATTATCTAATTAGAATAGCTATCGAAGAAGAGTAGAAAACGGTATTTCGAATAAGATAGGAAGTCTACGAATTCCTAGTTATACCTTTTAGACTTACTAATATACTATTAACGTTCTAAGAATTTATAAATAATACTTTAAGAAAATATTTAGATATATTCGTTATTATATACCTTAACGATATTCTAATCTTCTTAAGGACTTACGAGAAATATATAGAGTATATAAAGAAAGTAATAGAAAAGCTAAAGGAAAATAAAATTCTACTTAAGCTATCTAAATACGAATTCTATAAGAATAGTATTAGATTTCTAGGCTATATTATATCTTCGAAAGGACTCGTACCGAACTAAGAAAAAGTTCGAGCTATCGACGAATAACTAGAACTAACGATAGTTAAGGAAGTATAGGCGTTCTACGAATTAATTAATTATTATCGAAAGTTTATAAGGAACTTCTCGAAAATCGTAGTACTAATTACTAACTTAACTAAGAAAGAAATAACCTTTAATTTTAGGGAAAAATATAAGAACGCCTTTAAAGAGCTAAAGCGGAGGATAATAATTATACTAATTTTATATATTTTCGATTTAGAAAAGGAAGTAATCGTAGAAATAGACGCCTTAGATAAAGTAATAGAAGGCTATCTTAAATAGAAAGACGAATAAGAGAAGCTTTATCTAGTAGTATACTATTTAAGAAAGTTAAGCGGACTCGAGGTAAATTACGATATCTACGATAACGAACTACTCGTAGTAGTAGAATACCTAAAAATATAGAGAGTATATCTAGAGGGAGCTAAATACTTAATACGAATATACTCCGACTATAAGAACCTAACGTACTAGATAATAACTAAAGAACTTAATAGAAGATAAGTTAGATAGGCTAAAACTCTAGCCTCTTACGATTTTAAAATTATATATATTCGGGAAATAGAGAATATTATAGCCGACGCCCTTAGTCGAAGAATAGACTATATAGAAGGACTAGAACCGAAGCTAGTAGCGCTCCTAGAAAAAAGAGAAGATTACCTAATATATAAAAAAAAAATAGAAATAAAAATACTTACTACGCTAGAAATAGAACTAATAATAGAATAAAAGTAAAAAATTATATAAATAAGGTATAATAATAAAAGCGTAGAATACCTAGGTATTAATAAAATAATCGAATTAGTAATACGAGACTTTATCTAGACGGGAATAAGAAAAGACGTTAAGGAATACGTTAAGAATTACGATATATACTATAAAGCTAAATATTCTAGATATAAACTATACGACTTACTATAATTAGCGGAAAATATAGATAAAGTATAGTTAAGGATAGTAATAGACTTTATAGTTAAGCTACTACTATCGAGAGAATCTATAACGGGCGTAATATATAATAGTATACTTATAATAAACGATATACTAATAAAGTATATTTACCTACTACTATATAAGGAAGTATCGATAGTAGAGAAACTAGTATACGTAGTTACGAGGATAGTATTCGTATAATACGGAATACTAGAGGTTATTATTATAGATAGAAATAAACTATTTAATTTATAGTTCTAGTAGTCGTTAACCGACCTACTAGGAATTAAGTATAAAATATTAACGTCGTATTATTTATAGACGAATAAATAAACGGAAAGAACGAATTAGACGATAGAATAATACCTACGATACTATATAGATTACTAATAAAGGAATTAGGTCGAGTTATTACTAATAGCTTAATTCGCTTTTAATAATAATATATTAGTAATCGAAATATCGCCGTTCTTTACGAATTACGAGAGATACCTAGACTTTAAGAAAGAACCGTTAGGCGATAGACCTATAGCGGAAAAGGTAAGAATAAAAGTCGAGGACTTATATAAGTTATACTTTCTACTAAAAATAAAATTAGATAAAATATTAAAAATAACTATAAAAATAGTAAATAGAAAAAGATCTAAGGAACTAGACTTCCGAGAGGAGGAAATAGTTTACGTTAATATAAAAAATATAAAAATATAGAGACTAAGTAAGAAACTAGATTATACGAAAATTAGTCTATATCGAATTAGAAAGATACTAGAACTAGTCTTCTATAAGCTATACCTACTAGGAGGATTAAATATATATCTAGTATTCTATAAATTACTATTAGAAAAAGCTCTAGACGAAGCTAGACTAGGACCGATATATATCGACGAAGAAACCTAAGAACCCTATTATAATATAGAAACTATACTCTAGTATAGATAAGAAAATAACTAAATAAAATACCTAATTAGATAGTTAGGATATCTAGAAGAAGAAAATACTTAGGAACCGAAAATAAACCTTAATTCGAAACTTATTACCTAATATTACTAGCGGAGTAGTCTAGCTAAGAAGACTCTTCTATTAGGAAATTATTAGTTATTACGACGAAGTTAAACTCGCCGAGACCGTCGTTAACTAACTCTCTAAGGATCCGCGCTTTCCGATCTACTATCTCGCTCTACTTCTTAGTAATCTTCTCGAGGCGAACTTTAACTTTAAACTATTCGGTTTAGGTAGCGATAATACGACGAACTAGGCTAGCTAGTTTCTAGTATAGTTTCTCGTTCTTCTCTCGTAGCTCGCGTTTCTTATTCTCTAAGTAATCGAATTCGGTATTTAAGAAAGTACTACTATATATAATATTTTTTCGTATATAGACGGAATAACGGGAGTAACCCTTACGAATAATATATATTTTATACGCCTTAACGTATTAAGGATAAGGGACTATAGTTTTAAAGCTAAAACCGGAAAGTTTAATTTTAGCGGTAAGACGTCGGAGTTACTCGGATTTAGAGAGAGAGGCTTTAGAAGGTATAGTTAGCTATAGAAAGGAAGAAGGAGGATAGACCGCCTCGGGCGAATAATACTTACCTTATATACGTTAAGAGTAACGAATAGGAAGAGAGGGGAATAGTATTACGAACTAGGTTACTAAAAGGGTCGCTAAGAATAAGCTACTCGTACTTAGATAAAATAAGAAAGTTAGTCGATAGAGAACGAGGCTACGTTACGTAATAAGAGATAGACTATAGAGGACTATAGACTATAAGTCTAGTCTAAGTAAGTCTATAGTCTAGACTAGTATTATATATATACGCTCCTTTACCTAGATAAGTATAGTTTATAGTTAACTTCGTTAGTAATCCTATACCTATATTTTAGGATATAGTCCGACGAATAAGTATTCCCTTTATTATCCTAGTTAATACTCTAGTACCTATTCTATTAAGGAACCCTATCTTAGTTAGAACTACTTATAGCTCGGATTATAATATTTTAGTATATTATTCGTAAGCTAATAGAATAGTAGAAGTAGGCTATAAATCGATCGTTAAGGCTCTTTCTAAGATATTAAAATAGAATAGATCTAACTAGATATCTTACTTATACGCGGTACTTTAAGTAGACCGTATAATAGTAAGGAGTAGTACTAGACTTACTTCCTATAAAGTAGAGTTTCTTAATAGACTAATACTTCTAATTAAGCTAGGTATTATAACTTAGAATATTTTAAACTAGGAAGTAGTGAAAGGTCGTAAAGAGTTAATTACTTTTCGTATAAGAGCGTTATAAATAAGAGAAGAAGATCTAGAAGAGGTTAAACTTCGTCTTAGGAGGGTAAGAGAGTAGGGAAAAGAGAGTTTTAATTAGAGGAAATAGATAAGAAAAGAAGAAATTAAAGTTAGTTACTTAGTATTAATCTATAATACGTTCTTAAAAGAGGCTAAGCTATAGTTTCGCTAGCTCGGACCGTATAAGGTAACGGCGATTAATAGAGAATATAGATCGTATACTCTCTTAGAGCTTAACGAATTATAGATAAGAGCGAGGTACCTAGCTAATCGAGTAAAGAGGTTTTATATACGGAACGAAATAAATCTATTTCTTAAAATAGACGGTAAGTAGACTAGACTAAGGTCTATAACTATATAACTAGAGTAAGAAACTAGCTACGTAAGTAACGAGGCTAAGGAGGAGGAAGCGAAAGGCGACGAAGAAGAGATATAGCTAGGGATCTTTCGTTTTCTAAGAGTTAAGATCTATTATAATCCGAGCTACGAGTAGTTCTAACTAAGGTAGGGTTCCTTAATAGAGTAGATATAAGAGTATTAACTAGGATAATAAAGGGAATATTTAATCGTCGGACTATATCCTAAAATATAGGTATAGGATTACTAACGAAGTTAACTATATTCTATCTTAACGAAGATAGTAAGCGTATATATATATATTACTAGTAGCTCTCCCTAGATCTTATAGCTCTCCCTAGATCTCTTAAGATCCATAAGATCTAAGGGATTCAGTAGATCTAGCCTTACCTAGTCACGTAATATAGCCTCGTTCTCCATCGGCTAACTTCCTTCCCTAGGTAGGTGCATTGATTCCCTTGGTAACCTTTCAAGTGACCTAGTTCGTAATACTTAAGCCTCGTGTATATTAATAGCCAAAATATCCCGATTGTCGAGAAGATCGAAAACGCATAGGTTGTTAATGGCGTGGCTACCTTCGACGCCTTCTTCCCGTACAACGAGAACCTTCTTAATGGGTTGACTATTGCCGCATTGACGAATAGCTCCGGCCCCTTTACTAGTGCTGAAGACGTAGCTAAAGTCACCATTACCGGTCCTGGACTTATTGAGATCTTGTAAAAGACTCGAATTTAGAAGGGGATCGTAATATTGTACGAGGAAATTTGCGATGAGTGATTCACTGGCCAAGAAAATGGCTCCGGGACAGAGATAACACTAGGTATAGGTTTCCGGTTATAGATAATATTATCGTTTTGGTTTGGGGACACAACTACTTTATTACGGCGCTTTTATTGTAATATTCATTCAGATCTTAATAAATTTACGTTCATTTCAAAGGTCGTTTAATAATTGTATGGATAAAGCTAGCATGTCCGAGAGAAGAATTCGGAATATACGTCCACGAGCTCTTAATGAACTCTTGAGTTGGTCTTTTTGGGGAAAAAGACGGCCATAGGACGTAGACTGTCCAAGCCGATTATCGCCACTAGTATGCAAATAAATGACATGCTCATAAGAAAGGGCGTTATACCTGCTCCGTCATGGTCCCGCTATAGATCTAAGGTTTGTTACTGGTTCATATCGGTCGTCTTCTTAAACTTCGGCTGACTTGGGGAAGATCTGATCGCGGCCTTCCAGCTCAGGAGAAGACTCAGCGCTCGTAGTCAGCACGCTGTTGTCTTTCCCATAAAAAACGCCACGCTCAATCTCGTCAATAGTGCGACCTTTTGTCTCAGGGATCAGGAGAGTCACAGCGGCACATAGGGCCATGATGCCCGCGAGAAATCCGAGAACGCCTGGAAGGCCGATGGCGTCAGTCAAAGAGCCAAATGCAAAAGATGTGACGATAGCGCCGGCTTTCCCTGAAGCGGCGGCGATGCCATGAGCGGTGCCTCGGACACGGGTGGGAAAGACCTCGACAGGTAAGAGGAAGGTCGAAACGTTTGGCCCCATGTTCAGGACAAGTTGAGACAGAGTGAAGATGGTGACGAGTCCTCCAGTAGAAGTGTGGTTGGATACGCTGGCCCAGATAGCATAGAGAATGACGACGCCAACACTGCACCAGAATTGTTGACTGACTCTTCCGACAAGGTCGGGCAGAAAGATACCAATGTAGAATCCAGGAAGGTATCCCTGACACAATTTTATCAGCTTGAGTGTAGATGAGGTGATTGTGAAGTTGGTAACTAGGTACTAACAGCAGAAGAAACGATGATGTTACCAACGGCCGTATTCCACAGAGTGCCCCACGGTGTGTCGGCTTTGCCGTAGCCAATCTTCGATAGCACGATAGACTGGTTCAGGTTGATCCCGTAGAATGCAATGTCACTAGCATGAAGTCAGTGGACCAAAACACAAATGCATCAGAAACTCTTCAAGGGAACTCACAAGAGGAACCAGGCTGCACTGACACCAAACAGTACTTTGGCGTGTTTCCATTCGGAGAAGTATTCTCTGAAATCTCGCCATTGCTGATGAAGGCCTCGCTGGCCATTGTGTTTCAGAGACGTCTCCTTTGCAACATCTATAGGGTGGTCAGCACTGAGTATGGGCACGCAGATTTTGTCATACAATTTTCATAGGGCTTGCTTTCAGGCATCGTCAAGCGAAAGTATAAGGTGCAGGTGGGAGGAATGAGGCCAATGCCAAAGAGCAACCGCCAGACCCATTGAAGGTGGTGGATATTCTTGTTGACCGAGGACTTGAATGCGGCTAGAAGCACCAGGTAGACGATGCTTGAAGTCATACTGCCAAGACCAATGAAGGAAAAGATTGTTGCCACAAATTTCGCACGGGATCCCATTGGAGTGTGTTCAGCAGATAGGGACGAAGTCATTGGATAATCTGAAACGCATCAGCCAGCTGCTTTTTGGTTTTCCGTCAATGATCAACTTACCTCCTCCAGTACCGAATCCAGTCACGATGCGGAAGACAGTCATCCAGGCAAGTACGCTTTCGTGAGAAATGTGGCCCCATGGCATGAGAATGACCATCAAAGTACCGAAGATTGTGAACATGAGTTCTTTCCCATAGATCCTGTGGCGCCCGAGAGCATCACCAAAGACTCCAAAGCCGACTTGACCACACACCATGCCAATAGCGAGGCCAGACTTGATAAGATCCCCAGATATAGTGGGAATTTTGTTCTTCTCGTCATCGAAGTAGAGGTAGCCGATTATTGGGACGACTGGGATGAGTTAGAAAAGACCTGCTATATGGATGATGAAACTCTCACCAAGTCCAATGGAAATGTTCAAGTACCCATCACCGAAGAGGCCAACTCCTGCAACGATCAAGAACTTCAGCTTGGAGAAGTACGACGAGGAAGGCATTCTGTTGGTAATCTGAGGTGTACTGTGTCAAGTAGCGGACTGTCTATTGTCTGTGATAATGGCTGAACTCGACTTGACTCTGCTGAAGTGCCTTGTCGAGGTTCAACTTCCCCGGCTCGACTGGCTCTAGATATATCAATTCCTGGTTATACAAGGGGGTTCACTCAGCCTTGTTCGACCTCGGGCCAAGCCCCGTCGCGGCATAACGAGATATCGAGATGGAAGAAAAATGATATGTGAGCATGGAAGACCAAAACGAATGGAGCTTCCGAGGCTCAACACGTGCAAGAGTTGTCAAATGATGGAGACCAATGAGATGATAGAAGGTAGAACGTGAGACATCGAAACCTCTTTTTCTGCGGCATGAAGCCCGCAGCCCAGACATGGAGGCCTCGTTTGACTCCATATTACATATCGGAGGTCGAGCGATGGCCAGGCAGGGAAATGGATCAGGCGAAAAAGAGACGGTGGACAGAGTCTTGGTGGCCGTTGATACCTTGAAGCAGGGAGAATAATTGTTCCGTTGGGCCAATCGGCGTCGGGTCATTCGCACGTGGATGCCTGGAATTTTTGCTGGTGATTGGCCAATGTCCGACGACAACATAATCACATCAAACGATGCCGCCATGAGTAACTCCGAGCCATCATGTTCATAGACATGGCTGTGATCACCTTCTCATGCTCTTACAGCCAGGTCTGCCCGGATCGCAATGGATGCCGACATAGAGGCCGGCTCGTCCGCCGCGCAGGCTTTGCGGGAGTCTTTCGGTGATCGTAAACCCATCGACATCAGCCGAAAAATTACTGCCTGTGTAGCCTGCCGGAAACAGAAAATCAAATGTCACATGACAGACGGCACACCACCATGCACGCGATGTAGGAAGAGGGGATTGTCATGCGTGGTAAATCGAAGTTTGCAGATGATCTTGGAGGGCGACGTGGCGTAAGTGAAACACCTAAGCATGATTCGACCCTGACTGACACTGGTGTCAAAAGCTGGAAGGCCAACATTGAGCAGAAGCTACGACAACTCGAGGATGATATCGGCAGACTCAACCAACAATGCAATGTTTCCGCATCAAATAGTTCGACATACGTTAGTCCTCAGGAAAATAGTACTCCGGCTCAAATACAGGGAGCTTCGGGGGGAGTCATGCCCGCCCCGACACAGCACCAGCATCGACAGGAGAAGCAACAAAACGAGTCAAGCTGGGAAGTTGTGATGGACTTGAACAGAGGTCCCGGTGTCGTGCCTGCATCGGTTGTCTCTGAGGTTTCTGACGCTTCGCCCAGTGTCTTCCGAAGTCAAATGGCTGGTGAATTCGACATTATAGATTGCGGGGTTATCAGCATGGTCGACGCCGAATCCTTCTTTACGCTATATTATCAGCGCCTGGATCACTTCCTCTACAGAATCTTGGACGAGCATGATTCATTGGCAAGTGTCAGGAAGAGCTCGCCTCTTCTGACTGCCGCAATCTGTGCCGTCGGAGCCCTTCATACACCCTCTTCGCACTATCAAGCATGCTACCAACACTTTGTCAATTTGGCGTCGACAAGAATGTTCTCAAAGAGAAACAATCACGACGATGTGAGGGCTCTTTGTATCGGCGCTTTCTGGCTAAGTGATATTTCATGGACATTGGTTGGCACAGGTAGGCGACCCGCTTCTGACCTCGCGCTATACTTTTACTGACTGATCCGACCACGTAAACAGCCGCCCGTCTTGCTGGAGAACTGAACTTACATCGATGCATACCTAAAGCCCCGCATGAGAAAAAGGCTTGCTACCTCCGCACTCGTCTTTACTATCTCGTCTTTGTTTGCGATCATCATTTCTCAATTACGTACGGGAGACCACCGCTGACCCGCGACTTCGGCTCAGTCACTCCGCCAAGTGAATTTTTGAAATCCGAGTTTGCCACCGAGGAAGACGCTCGACTTGTCAGTCAGGTCGAAGTCTGGACTATCACCACTCGTGTCTTTGACCAATTTAGCCTTGACCCAGAAGCTCATTTGTCCGAGCAATTAACCCCTCACATTCGCCGACTGAGTATCGCCCTGGACACGTGGAGAGCAGACTGGCAGGAACGCTTCGGGTACAACTCTTGTGTCGGAAACTACCCACGGAAAGGAGTAGGCTTACATTACCATTTTGCAAAGCTATATCTATGTTCCCACGTATTCCGACGGGCACCTTCACCAAATGATGAACAAGTCCAACTTGACTCTGACCTGGAAGAATTTGCGAACATGGCCATTCATTCTGCAACATCAATCCTAGCTGTCATTGTCGCAGATCAGGAGATACAATCCTATATACAAGGATTGCCTGCGTACTTCGACACTATGATTGCATTTGCTTTTATCTTCCTATTAAAAGTCACCATCAAGAACCCATTGAGCCTTAGAATCGACAAAGAACCCATCATGGAGACTCTGGATAGCTTGGTAAAAGTACTAAAGAATATTACAGCAAGCATGCACCCTCGGCATTTGTTGACTAGCATTGCAAGCAGCATGCAGAAGCTTCTGGAGTGTTTCTCACAGCGGCCTCCCATACCTGAAGGAGACATATCATCACAGCCTGTGGCTCCTGGTGGCCCATCTGTTTCCTTCGACCCAGATGCCCAATGGTTGAGTCCGACGGATGCGATGTTTCTTGAGAATTACGACTTTTTCTACTCTCCTGGTGCGGAATTCAACTTCGACCTAGACTTGAACTCAATGCAGACACATTGAACTTTGCCGCAAGTCGGCCACCCATGTAATAAGACACCCCGTGTAATGTGACACGCCTCGATATTGCCACCCCAACCGCCATTTTATGAATTGTCCATTCTATAGAGTCATTGACACTAAATTGATGTATAAATAGTGTAAGTATGTCATTCAACTATCTATTCCGCGTAGAATTCCTAGTATTTGCCTACGTGGTAGACCTCGCTGTCGCCTCTAAAGCCTCCATACCCTGCCTAGCCTACCTAATTATCTCGATACTCGCAAAGACCTTATTATAGTCGATTGCGACTCGCCGTTACCTTATAGTAGTTAGCTTATTTAGTTGTATACGCTAAATAGTGAGTTCCTACGATTTTAGGGCAATATCCTATTATAGTCGATTAAATGCCTTGCTCGTTTTTTAAAGTAGTCGACGCACTAGACGAGAAAGTATCTCCTAGGCTGAAATCGAGTCTATTTCTCGTCGTACTTACTATCGAGTAAGTAGCGTATAAATATTATACGATACGTACTAAGCTTACCTACGTAACGGAGGTGTAGTTAGTAGTATTTACTTATTTTAAAGGTTTTATAGAACTTAATAAGATCGAATAACTTTATAAGGGTTCTATAGATAGATACTAGTCGTATTCTATTCCGCGCGGATACGAAATAATAAAAGGCCTTTATTACTTACTTTTTTATAGGATTTAAGAAACTTACTCTTCTTTACGACCGAGGTGTCGTCATACCTAGCTAGGTTAGCGATTTCGTCTCGATATCGATATGTAAGGAGCGAAAAGTAAATAAGATTAAGTAGCTATAGAATATAACTTAAATAAGGTATTAAATAGACTAGAGTAATTTAATTTATATAATATTCCTATATAAACTCGTACGTCGTATAACTTTTATGTCCATCGAGTAGAAGTAGTCGATAGTCGTCCGTTACCGTTTATAGGATGAATATTTAACGTAGCTAGGCTAATCTAATATTATTTAAGGTCTATCTATTAGGTAAAACCGTATAGGAGTAGTTAGGAGTGTTAGGGTTAGTAAACTAGGTCGTTTAGAGCGCTTTTCCTCTAAATATAACGAGACATTATAGCCGACGGTTAATTACTAAGATTATCTCGATAATAGAGATCTATTTACGGTTTTCCAGTATTACCTTATTCGATGAGGTAGTAGTTATCTTACTAACTACTACTTAGTTACTATGAACACCGAATATAATGCCTATTTTATCTATATTATAGATATTATTCTAGGAAACGCGATATTTCTCTAGGATAGCATTAAAAAGCTTAAACTAGCGATTTAAGGACTTAGGAGTAGTACTTTAAAGATGTAGGCTATAGATCTTTTTACCTACTTTAGAATAAACCGTAATATCTAATTATGACCGATACTTAATGACTCTATAGAATCGTCTCAAATAATAACGACGAAATCTTGTATTTAAGTAAAGCTAGGAGGGTGTCCTTGTACCTTAAGGTCAAGTATCCACCCTACAAGTATTTGCTCTTGCTCATTTGATAGTAGTTACTGTGGTTCACGAGCAATTACTCGTGAAATACCACCTTGTAGTCGACGACTAAGACTAACTCGACTAACGTCATTAGCCGCCGCAGCAGCGCGAATACTAGTGTATCGACGAGTTTAGTAGTCGGATATCGCTTGGAGCATTCTCATCTCTCGATTTGAGGCCATTTTATCGTATAAATAGGTGGATTGGTAGAGTAGTTGGATATGGAAGAGAAGGAGCAGTACTGGGACGCGCCAAAAAAAGCGTGTCACATTACACGGGTGTCTCATTACATGGGTGGCCGACTTAAATAGCTCAGTAGTTCAGAAGGATCTCGAAAATATCGTAGTTGTGCCACTGTCGATCACCAGCTTGGTCCTTGGTTGGTAAAGACCTCAACAGGGGAATTTGTTGCTCGGAAAGGCCGCCGTGCGATCGGAGCCGATGGCCTTTCAGATTTGCAAAGTCGTGTTCCTCCTGCCGACTGCCAATGACCGCATTCTTCACCGAAACGACGACAAAATCGCCTTCACGATCCAGAGGCATCTCAAATTTCTCGGCTGCCGCCTTGCCGTCGAGAGCAACTATGACCTGTGAAAAGGTCCTGCTGAACTCAAGAACTTCCTCAACCGGTACGGTGGCTTTCGGATTCAAATGCACGCGCACAAAAGATCCGAGCGCGCCGTGATGTTTCACGAAGGGGTCGGTGATCGGACAGATCACTCTGGCAAAGTCCTTACCGAATTTGTTGTTCAACTCCGTTTCTAAGAATAAGACGTTGGGGGTGCCATCCGCGTTACATTTGTCGCTCATACCGTGATCACCCGTCACCGCAACAACTGCGCCCAGTTCGATCAATCTACCAATGCATTGATCGATTCCCGACATGAACTCGTTCGCCTCCTTGCTTCCAGGAGCGTACTTGTGTTGCACATAATCCGACAATGTCAGATAGAATAGGTCAGCCTTGTCCTCTTCGAGAAGCTTGATGCCTGCTTCGAGCACAAAGAGTGACAAGTCACCGGAATATTGAGTTGGTGTGGGCCGGCCAAGCCATTTCTCAACATCCTCGATGCCGTTGGCTTCTTGGGTACTCTTGTAAGCATACTGTGCTGAGAAGCAGACAGCTCCAGCATTTTTAACGTCGAGGCCGTGGTTAATGATTGCTCTAAGCTTTTCCTTGGCTGTGACTGCCGCAACACGTACACCGCGATTCGACATTTGCTCCAGGATCGTCGATCCACGGAGAAGGGAGTCGTCGAGGACCATGTGCTCTTCACGAGTGGCTCGATCCAGGAAGAAGTTTCCTGCAATACCGTGCTTGGATGTAGGTGCACCTGTGATGATGGAGACATTGTTCGGGTTGGTGAGGGATGGCATGGTACAGTTTGCGATTGTCGAGAATCCGGACTTGACCATCGCTGCCATATTGGGCAGAATTCCATCGGCGATACCCCGTGACAGATACTCCGGGTCGAAACCATCAATACATATTGCTACCGTTGGTCGTGTGGGGAGTTTGTATGTTCGACCATGAAGTTCAAATGCAGATCGTGATTCTGGGCAAGGTTAGTACTCTCAGCGTGAAGTTAGTAAGGATGAGTGAATCTTACCGACTAGGCTCTTCTTAGCCATTTGTTCATAGTATTTCAGTGGCAGAGTCTCTTGGTTAGGCACTTTGGCCATATCATCCCATCTGCGGACGGCGAGTTTGGCCATCAGAAGAGGATCCTTCTCTGCTTCGCGGACTTGGTCCTCGGTAAATGTACCACCCTGTTCAAGCGTGATCATTAGCCATCCATCACTCAGATTACTGTGCCATAGCGCTGAAGCAACCACAGGCGGCGAAAGGTTACAACACAGAACTGGATGGGCTCACCTGAAATTTCAACGTCGTCTTACTCGACTGACTCAACCCATCGTAATACTTCTTATCGACGGCGGACAAGTATCGTTTTGCCATGACGTGCGCACCGACCAATTGGCATATCTTGTCGCTGAAGCCGAGGGAGCGGAGGTACTTTTCGCCCAGGACCTCGTGGGACTCGCGGCCGACGTAGGTGCCGTTAGGGGCGATCATGGCTGGCATCTTGTCGGCGGCGGGGATGAAACGGCCCACGTCGTGGAGCAAGGAAGCGAGGATGGTTTCATTGTCCGCGCCAGCTTCGACGGCCAATTGGGCGGCTTGGAGAGAGTGTTCGAGTTGCGAGACCGCTTCGCCTATGTAGTCTGTGTGGCCTTGGGCGGTGATGAAGCTGAAGAGGTGGTTGATTGTAGACTCGGCGTGGGTTTCGATTGAGGGGAGCATTATACCTGGATTCACTTCTACTTACTTGAAATATGGACTGTGTACTGCGGTGTGTATGTGGTTGGTGTTGTATGTAGTTGTGAAATGAGAGATGGCGAGATCTGAGATGAAGCGAGTGCACTCGAGAATATATATCTATCCTTTCTAGTCGCTATGACCCTTGTTATTAGTGAAGTGTTGCCCGTGAGGCCTTTCTTTGTAGATCTGCCTGGGTTCGGAAGCGGATTGTGAGCCGAGAAAGTCGGACTGTGTTGCACAAACAGACTCGGTGGGTTCGAGCGCGAGTCGTGAGGACTCGAGAGAAACCCATTGTGGCCTCTTCCTGGATCATTCTCCACTCGTCTGGACAGCATGCGATGGGTAATGTGCCAACTCTGAGGAATGTCTAGTCGGACGAGTGCCGATGGCATGGTCCACGTCGGCACGAATATCGATGTAGTAATTTTATGGGATTGTCCAATGGGTGTGGAGAGCGGGGTCACGTGTATTTGCGGCACGAAGCCCGATGGTTCACAAGAAGTCTGCGGGTTGGTTCTACTTAAACCATAGAAAGGGAGCAGTGTTAGACAATATGATAGCGATAAGTGATAGGTAATACCTACCTAGGTAGATATCCATCGGGCCAGACTCCTTTGTTGAGGATAAGCCGTTCTATACTCATATCATACATATTTCTTGGCAACCATTCGAAATGAACTCCTTCGTGCCGACACAGGCACTCATCGAGCAATACCATCGCGATGGATATTTGTTGCTCCCAGCGGAGGAACATGGTCTTGTTGACCCAAGGGACCTCCAGCAGTGGACAAAACAGGTCAAAGAGTGGCCGGCTGCGAAGGGGAAATGGATGCCGTATCATGAGGTGAATGTCAGTGGAGAAAGACAACTGATGAGGACGGAGAACTTTGTCGACTATCATTCCCAGTTCAAGGAGTTGCTTTGTGGAGACGCTATTGCGCAAATATTGAAGAGCATTTCTGGGGATGTGAGTTGATTCCTTAGCTTCAGAAATCCTTCGAAAGGCCAAGAGGTCCACACAGATGGCAAGGTGCTCACAGATTTTCTTGCAGGAAATGCTCTTGTTCAAGGACAAGATCAATTACAAGCTGCCCCTTGGAAATGGGTTCGCTGCACATCTCGATGCTCCTGCATATGACCATATCGGCAAGATCGAACATTTGACTACAAACTTCTCCGTCGACGAAGCAACGCCAGAGAATGGGTGTATTGAAGTTGTTCCAGGTTCACATAAGATGGACGTGGAACTGTCACATGGCGGTGCCATCTCTCAAGCATGGCAAGATAGCCATGTGTGGAGAAAAGTCCCTCTGCATCCGGGTGATATGCTATTGTTCGGTAGTCACCTTGCACACCGGAGTGGACCTAATCGAACCAACACCAGCAGAAGCATGATCTATGCCACTTACCATGGCAAAAGCGACGGGGAGAACCTCAGACAAGAATATTACCGACATAGAAGAGAGAATTTTCCACCTGATAGTGGTGAGTTGACTTTTACATCCGATATTGCTTTAGGAAGAGTTGCTAATCTGAATTGCAGAGCGGGTCGAGGGTAAGGACTATTCACAAGGGTATAAGACATATGGATTTGCTGCGCCTTTCATGTCGGAGCAGCAAGTTGAACAGGATAAGACGACGGTACAAGCTGTTCATTAAGGTGTCTGAGTGTAGAGTCCAAGGAAATGGTTAAACTTGTCACCACAGACACGACGATTGAGAATAATATGAGTGGAAATTGGAGGAAGGTTTAGCGAAGCTTGTCCATTCATCACACCTCTGCAGCCCGCAGTTCTTGGTGACAGCAATGACCTATTTCAAGCTGTGATCGCTGTCTACCTCATGTCCCCTCGTCTCATTTAGACGGCTGCGTTGGAAATGCTTGAGATGCGTGCTGTGAGATATCGTCATGACCAGACTCATCTTGTTTTACGTCACGTCATGATCATGCGGTAGGCCAGACACGATATGATGTGGTGTCCCTGCTCTTCGCCTGCGTCTGAACGTTCGCCTGAGGTGATATCATTACCACTATTCGCAGCTCATAAATGGTCAAGGTAGCAGAAAATCGAGTTAATGATCTAGACGTTTTTCCAAGTGATCCAAAAGCCAACAAACTTGTAGATCAAACACAGTGAGACTATGACAAAGCTACGGACCAAAATGGCTGATTATAACGTTGCAGGACTGCCGTTGCAGGCAAGATTCCTCAAGACCAAGCCAAGGGGATCACCTCGAATACACAAAGCGCAGTCCAAGCCCTCGGTGGTACGGTCGGTGGCGGAGTTAAAGGCGTAGTTGACGCCGTTGGCAACACAGTCGGAACACTCGGTGAGGGTGTGGCAGGCAAGCCATAACCTATTCTATACTTGGGGGAAGGCTCTAATGATACCTAGGCACCGTTTAGGGAGTGGGTGACGGTGTTGGAAGCACAATACAATTTGCGGGAGGAGCTCTCGGTGCAGGTGCAGGAAAGGTAGGAAGCATGTTGTCGGGCAACAAGTCGTGCGAGAGTACGGGTAATGGTGAGGATCAATCAGACCGTGCCCTGTCTGCAAACAACTAAGCGGCAACAGATGCCCTCGAGGCCCAGAAGGAGAGATTACAAGCAGCCACAGACGATACAAAGGACATCGACGCCGACTTACCAAAAGCGGTGGAAGAAAACAGTAAGGACGCGATGACTGCGCAAAGAAACAGCTCAAGACGCAAAAGACAGTGCAGGAGGACTTGCAGAACACATTGATGAAAAGGTGAGAAGGGTGTCTTCGTCCTCGTCTTGACTGATGGAGAACGATTGGAAGAGTATATGCACGATATTTTAGCCAAAGCTTCGACCGTTCTGTCATGATTTTCCGCAATGGATATAAAATCATCATATCTTATCAGTGGTCAGAGATAATTATGACGGTGCGACTCTTTTCCCGCCGAGCCACGTTTGTAGCACCTTCGCCTGCAGCAAGTCATCTGGTGACCATTCCATGTCGAGAACAATGAAATCTGCTTTCTTTCCAGCTTCGAGCTTGCCTGTGATATTATCCATGAAGCATGAATACGCCGCTCCGTGTGTGGCCGCAGTAAATGCATTCAACAAAGGCAGCGCGAAGTACTTATTGACCACTTCATCAGAGGATGGCTCTCTGGCTGACCGTCTAGTTGTTGCAGTATACATATTTGGCAAAGGTAGATTTGGAGCAGTGGGAGCATACGTACCGAGCGCCAGATGCACCCTCTCGTCCAAAACTTCTCGATATGTAAATGCCCGGCCTCTTCTTTCCTCTCCCAGCAAATTGTTCCACTCTCGCAGTATCGAAGGGTCGGCATGGACTGCCTGAATAGACGCGGTGATGCTAGCCTCTTGAAGCCGTTTGGCGTCCCCAGGCGAGGTAAGCTCAAGATGCTCAATGCGATGCCGGCGACCACTAGATGCAACTATCTCGAGCACGTCGATGATCATTTTAATCGTCGTATCTCTAATGGTATGTAGTGCGCATTATATGCCCGCAGCGTCTACCTTTTGAACAACTGCTTTCAGGTGTCCCACGTTCTATAGTGGCTCGTAACTGACACCGTTAGAGGAGTACGGTTGTAATAATGCGACAGTGCAAGTATCAATCACACCGTCGCCGCTCGCCTTAATTCCAGGAATACGAAAATTGGGCGAAGTGTCCAAATTATATTACTTCCATAATTCGATCGCACGATCAACCTGAGCTAGACTTTCCTCGTTAGTTTTGGACAGATAAATCAACCAATATATGACCAGGCGTATCGTCAATTCCTCTTGTGACCTCAGTCCAAGCAGGGCTTCCCATACGTTTTCGTCTATGGCCATTCCACCATACCCGTATATCCCGCTACATTATATGTCTTGACAGCTACCTGATTGCAGATTTCTCTGCTTCCATCGACGCCACTTTAGCAAGGTGAGGCCACACAATGGTGACTACGGTAGCCTCACTAAGTAATCCTGTAGCATTACCCTGCTTGTCACGGTGGATTTGCCACCCTGGTGGATCAGACATGTCTTTCACGCCTATATCTGACATGGCTGCTAAATTGCACCACGTCGAGTGTAAGTCCTTAGAGTCGATGAAGATGGGTCGATTAAGCTCGTCCAGCCCGTCCAAGTCACTTGCCAATGCCTTTGAGTCGGTCATGAAGTGCATTCACTCCTGGCAGAGAATCCGTGGCAAGGTTTTATCCTGCTTCGCGGCATTCTTGATGGTAGCCTGAATGTCCTGAAGGGTTTTGCAGTGATCGAGGCTGATTTTCTGCAACGACGAACCAAACATCAACAAGTGCATATGCCCGTCGACGAAACCTGGAGCCAATGTACGCTGATTCATGTCAAGCACTTCAGCACTATCTTTCTCGGCAGTCGCTACTTGCGTGCCAGAGTACGAGCCGACATGTTCGATCACATCGAAGTGGTCTGCGGCGGCAGAACTACCGGTGAAAAAGCGAGCATTCTTGAACACAGTCTTCATTGCACCTGCTGGACTTGCACGTAATCGACGTTGCCTTTAGTGTTTACCGTTTAAATCTTTTGTTTTAAACTAAAATGCCTAAGGTCAAGTGTAGAGTTGTGAGTGTATGTGCTATAAGCTCCTAATCAAAACGACTAGTAGTAATATATATTAATAAAATACTATAACGTAATCCATAAGCTAGTGGAACACACAAGCTAGTGGAACACTAATCCACCACTACCACTCTTCCTGCTTGCTCTATTAACCACACCGACGCTAAATCGCACCCAATTCGCCATTAAGCTGTTATATTTAATGCTTGACACGTCCTAGCGTTATGCCCTATCGTACTACACCGCCTACAACGCCGCTGAGCGCCCGCAACGCGAATAAAAATAGTATCCTCGTCCTCCTCGTCGGACTCGTCTACGTACTCTTAACGTACGTCGCTCGTACTAAGTAGCTTACCGTTCTTAATATACTTCCTCCTTGTCGTCTTCCTCTTCTTCCTTACTTATATAAGCTCCTCTAGCTCCGTAATTCGCTCCTACGCTAGTTAGAACGCGTAAATAGCGTACTTAGTTGTCACGGGATGCCAAGGAGTACGTATATATAGTGGATTGCCAGAGATATCGACACGAAGTGTCGATACTCCACGTCTTTTTAGCTTAATCGCTAGGGGCTATGGCATCCGCTCTGACATTAGTAGTCTTAGCTATCTATACGGCGGCTAGGTTAGTTAGACTAGGAGTTAGAATAGTCTTCCGCTTAAGCGATTTCCTAAGCGTACGGGCGTACTTCTAAACCTACTAGCCTTAATTAATCGAGTATAACGCTTAGATCGTACGATACTAAGCCGGCTACTCGAAAGCCTACCCTCGCGTTATACTTCGTGAACGCCTCGAAGCGAGCCGCTATATATAGGCGTAGGAAGTCGTTCTTATCGACGTAGTATTAGTTTAGGCGTATTAGCTCCTTAATTCGCCTTTCGTATACTCGCTTAAGCGGCGAGAAGTACGCTACGTTAAGCGGCTAGAGTAAGTAGGAAGCATATAGCGGTATATAAAGCGCGATAATATCGTACTTCGTGTAATAGTTATTAAATTCGAGTATATTATAGCTATAGTAGCTATCTAGAATAAGTAATCGGTATTTACTTCGCCTCGAGCGCCTAGTAGACGACTCGAAGACCTCTTAGGGCTACTATAAGCCTATCTTATCGTTCGTCTACTCCGTCTCGCTAACGGTAAGCTTCTAGTTAGTATACTCGTCGCTTTAAAGCTCTTAGAACTACTACTCCTAGTAGACCTTATTAGCGAAGATAATTAATAGATCTAATACTCTCCCGTCTACTACGATCGTCTCGATTACCGTCGTCTACGTACGATTACTAGGCTAAGTAACGACGGGCCGACTACGTCGCTCGGAGCTAGTTATAACCCGAGCTATAGAGATTACTTCTATCTAGAAGTCCGTCTCGTCGAAGTTCTAAATATTATCGTCTACTACCTCGTATTTAGCGATAACGTTTCGTACTAATTTAAACTACGCCTAGATAACGCTAGGGTCTTTATAGAGAGCTCGCTACGAGTCCTTCTTCCTAAGGTAATCTAAACGTAATTCGGAGCGTCAACGGACGAAGTTCGTAGCCTAATTAATACCGATAGTAAACGGCGTTATTAGCGTACTACGAACGCGCTTAGTAAGTAGTATATTCGCTTTCCTACTAGCGTCGCCTACCCTAGGCGTATATCCGCGCGAATCTATATCTAATATCCACCGTACTAGGACTTCTTCTTCCTACTAAGTAAGCTTTCGAGTCTTAGTAGGCGTACTACGCTAGGGAGCGCCGCCCCGAAGTCGACGCGTTAATGTTACGTATAGGACATCGTACGCGTACGCTACGGCCCTAATACTAGCGATTTTACCCTCTTATATGGCTTTAATGGCCATAGAAAGCCTCCCTTCTTGTTCTAAATGAATAGAGCTTATGGTGGTGGAGATATTGATGGCAAAGGGTGAGTTAATGGGTGGTAGTGGATTAGGGTTCCACTAGCTTATGTGTTCCACTAGCTTATGGATTACGTTAGTTAACTTCGTTAGTAATCCTATACCTATATTTAGGATATAGTCCGACGATTAAAGATACCCTTTATCATCCTGGTTAGCACTCTCTTGTCCACTCTATCAAGGAACCCTACCTTAGTTAGAACTACTTGCAGCTCGGATTATACTATGTAAGTATTGCGTAAGTCTAATATTAGAGAATTTAGATAGTGATATTATCACGGCGGTATGATGGAAAGGGATTTAGCTATAAATATGGATTGTCCTAGATTGAAGCTAGGTTGCCTCCTACTATCATCAATCCGAGACCTACCAATGTTTACTTTATTTTACAACCTATTTCAATCTTTTTATTCCACACGAATCATTCAAAACTTTTGAAAATCATAAACCAAAAGAAATCACATACTAGCAAACACCAATTTTCAGCTCGCCGTTCACAGTCTCTTGTCTTATTTAAGACCGGCTCGCCAAGTAAAAGATACTTCCTGAGGAAAACAAAAGCTGATAGGAAAAAAGCCAAAATGAAAGCGAACTTTTTTACTTCTCTTATAGCCATTTCCTTGACGAATGCAAAGCCCGTCGCCCGACCACGCAGGGCAGCAATAGGGACGTGAACCCGCCTCCACCACAAAACAATGATAGAAAACGCAATCCTCAGCCCCTGAGTGTTAACGGGAATGTCACTCCGCCTCCTGCACCTCAAGATGGTACAGCATCACCTCAAGGCCGAAACCGAAAACGTGCCAATACCTGTGGCTCTGCACCCGTTGGACCTGCTGGAAACTCGCCCACTCCGATCCAGGCGGTAACCACAATCCAGACCCAGGATGAATGTTTAGCACTCTGCAAGCAGACAAGTGGCTGTCAATCGTAAGCGTATATTCCCCGAAATGTACCCTCTACTAAAGATTCAAGGAGAAATTCCGATATCTGACATTAAGGAAATTACAGAGCCGAGTTTAATCGACCCTTGGTAGATCGCCTCGAATGCCTGCTGTTTAACACTCCTGCGGGCAATATCCCACCACCAATTAAAGGAGGAAGTGCTGTTGTGTTTGATGTTGGCTGCTAAACTGTTGCATTCGTTAGGATGCGGCTGATGGATGACAAACAAGAGTTGGACATGGCGAAACGGGAGTAATCTGCGATTGAGTTGGAGCTGACTCTACCGAACGTGGACGCCGAACGTGGACGCCGCATTCAAGGTAGCTAGTAGATAGAAGGCCAGGTTGTTGTCGACGATATAGTTCTCGATAGCGTAAGGCTGTATATAGACTAGGAATAGTAGAATCCGAGGAAGTCAGTGAAAGAAGTTGTACTGAAGAAATATACTTAGCTTCTTGGAAGGCCGATAGCTGGATTAATGCTCGCTTCTGCCGTGGTCGAAATCGCAGACCATTTTACAGATGGATATACAGTATGTTGCGAGAGCTAGAAAGGTCATTATACCTGTAGCCCATGGAAAACCTAATTTCTCGTTGGAATCTATCGAGCATAATCGGATAAAGGACACCCCCATTGCTGCGTCCTGTTACCTGGATGCCATTCGCTAATAATCGTCTCTTCCTGAAGTATTATAGCACGAGTGTTACCGGTGGCGAAAAGAGGAAGCCGGATCCAACTCCGACACGGATCCGATGTATTAACATGAACTAATAGAATTGTGTCGAGATATTACTCATCATAAATCTAAGACAAGCAGGAATGTGCTTAGTGGTATCAATATTAAGAATTGTCCCACATCAAAAAGCGGTCCTGTGATAACCCAAAAAGGTATGAGTAGTACATATTAGAGTAATACTATCTAGGCAATGGTCGATGGTGATGTGGCGGAAAGTAAGTTTTGCTCACAGTAAGTCTGAAACAACCCGTAGGCATTTATATGTCCCTTTTACCTTGGAAAGATCGCATTAGATTAGCATAGAATATATAAATTAAATTGACAAGAGTGAATCGACAAGAGTGAATTGACCCACCTTGAGCATTTAAAGTCAGATTTTGCACTTATATACTATGTGTTGAGCTAGATGAACTAGTGGCTAAAAACCTTCAACTATACATTTATACCAGCGTGAGATGTATTAGTTTCATGCTCAAGCCAGTCTTATATTCGTAACGAGATGTTCTATGAGTTACTACCTGTAAGTAGTTTTAATGCTGAGTCGAAATATTTTGGGCGACCAAAAGTAGTCGGCACTAATTTACAGCACTGCCCATAAATAATTCCACGAGGTCGGATTGAGAAGCTTCGAGAATGGCCCTTTTATATGTCTCTCGTCTTCGGCTTACTTTGCGGTAGCATCTAAGGTCCATCGCGAGTGCAGTCGGAGTCAACTATCCTACCTGGAAGTAGTTAGTTTAACCGATAATTGTTGTGGCAGGGTCGATGTCGCAGGGCGGAGGTTGGAGTCAATTAAACGCACTCCAGATTAATGCAAAATACCTCTGTATTATAATTTGTAAAAGCTGAGACTAGAGCCTATTTGAAGAGAAGCTAGGTCGAGTGAGTCCTCCTAGCCACGACCACCTCCATTGTCGGAGAGTATTCAGTACAACAACAATAATCAACACAGGTAATAGTCCCATGAGTAGCAAGGAGAGAGCCTAGAACGGATAGTGATGTGGAGGTTAGTTATAGGATACATCCAGTAATACTCGAGGATGAGCGGCTGGATACGTCGTGAGCCGTGGCTGATCCTGCAGCGCTGGAACATCTCGATGACCAGCCTTTGCAACCGAGCTTCTTGCAAGTATATACATCATCCCCCAGTGGTCCTTAAGCAAACTGTATCATTATCGCTCAAGCAGCCTCCGACAATTTTTACTCTCGTGTGCTTATTATAATTATACCCTGCAGATTGGTTAACTATCTGAATGAAGTCTAAGAGATCTAGCCTGCCTGCCGGAAGAGCGACCTTTCGGGCTTTTCACTATAGTATATCTGAGGTCCACCTCAGTGCCTAGCATCTCATTACGATCTTTCAGGATTAGCTCACGACAACTACTTATATCGCTAGGCCCGGCTTCGATAATTAGGATTTTCTTATTAGGATTTTCTTGCTAGGTAACCACTGAGAAGGCCGGCTTGCCACCGCACACCCCGCGTTACTATCAACAACGATAATATAGTCGAATAGGCCTGCTTCGGAGGCGGAAATCATTTTATTAATGCTTGTAGTAGTTATAGATGGTGAGACTACTCTATTATACTATTTAACACAGATAGCTAGTGAAGTGCGCGGTCCCAAGATAAGAGAGTGAAAATAGTATTTTGGAAATGTCGTATGGGGTCTGTAGAACGTCTAGTCAATGGCCTTGGTGACCTTTTGTATTAAAGGTTGGGGGGGCGCTCTATTCCAAAGTCGTACTGGCATAGATAGCGAATTATGCCAACAGGTTCACTTGGTGAAGTAATCTAGAAGACTAACTCTAGGGCGTGTATTCTGATGCTGCAAGAGAGATGGCTCATCCCGTTCAATTGAGCCTCAAGCTCACTAAAAGACTCCTAGCCCCCTTTCGAAGTAGCTATAACTTACCCATCGAGGAGGAAGAATAACTACCGTTGTTGTTCTCCCCAGCTATGCTTGTGACTTTGAATGAGGTGGCAAGAGCATGATCCCAAAGGTAGCGAGCCTCACGGGACACTCCACACCACTGGATTGGATTATCTCCAGAGTCTACTCCCCACTTAGTCACCGCCAGCCGTCTCTAGCCCCTCATACAGCCGACCTGACTAGATACATTTTTACGTAGATAGGGAACCCTGGACTTAGAGTTTTGCTAAGCGAAAATTACCTAGATAGGAATTTAAAAATCCTCGCGAAAGCGAACTCATGCTCTAGGCCCAAGCTCTAGTGCTTAGTGATTGAACATTTCAAGTTATTAGAGCCTATTATTCCAGACAGGGTAATTTCTTTATCTTGTCAAGAAAGCTAGGGGCCAGAGATAGGTTGGCTAACAACTTGGAGAAGGACAGGTGTTAAGAGTAATCCACTTCGATACTAGGCTTGACACTGGGTTCATCTGCAACTCCTTGAAGCGCTCGACTCATCGACTCAGGGTTTGGTTTGATATGAAGAGCTCACGAAATTCAATCATCCAAGCAGCTGACAAGCCCACGTCTATATCAAGTAGATCGAAGCAACATTCCAGCTCTGCTCTCTTACATTATTTCTTTCTCTTCCAAGGTTGCTTAGAATTTCATCTTAGAGACGCCGTTTCCTATTCACTCACCATGGTGCACGTTACTCCAACAAGCATTCCTGGGACTATTCATTTGGTCAATACTGATTCTAGAAATGCCGCGCACACAGAAATTATCATCCTTAATCCGACGCCCAGTGCCGACCCAGAAGATCCACTCAACTGGTCCAAGGCTCGTAAGCTTTGGAGCATTACCATGGTTTACGTCTACGTTTTCGGCGTTGGAATTGCGACCACTGTCCAATACTCTATTCTGACCAATATCTCAGAAGAAACCGGTATAGCTTTAGCGGATCTCAATACAGGGACAGGTCTAATGTTTTTATTTGCCGGGTTCGTCCAATCTCTAGCCCAGGGCGTTAATTTCTCTCCTTTGATGTACACATAAATGCTAACATGCAGGAAGATGGGGTTGTTTAATCTGGCAGCCCATTGCGCTCACCTATGGAAGGCGTGGAGTATATATCATTTCAAGCTTTCTGTGCATTGGGCCCATGGTCTGGACGGCCTACACGACATCTAAAGGAATTTGGTGGGCTCACCGGATTCTGATCGGTCTCGTTGTTGCACCTGTTGAGTCACTACCAGAGGTTTCTGTTCCGGACCTATTCTTCGCCCACGAACGTGGTAACTATATAGGATTCTACACCTTCATTCTCTTCGGCTCAAATGCGTTAGCCCCATTGTTGGCTGGGTTTATAACTAAGCATCTGGAATGGAAGGCCGCCATCTGGTTTGGGACAATCGTCGTCTCGGTGACCACTGTCATCATCTTCTTTGGCATGGAAGAGACAATCTATTTCCGTTCTGCTATAGAAGGCATCGATCACGAAACACCAGAAGGAGTCCTCAAGATTGGTAATAAAGCGAATGAAGCAAGTGACACAGCTCAACTAGCTGGTGCAAAAGAAGACATTGTGACTGTTGACTCCGGAACTTTTACAGAGCCTCGAACCTATCGGCGAAGGCTTCAGCTTTTCCGCTTACTTCCCAACCGACCGACTGTGAAACAGCTGGGTGTCATGATGTACCGACCTCTACAGATATTTTTCTTCTTTCCAAACATTGTCTGGGCTGGGTTCCTGTATGGTGCATCCCTATGTTTATATCAAATCGGTAACGCAACGGTCGGTTTCGTTCTGGGAGGTCCCGGCTATGGGTGGGCGTCCGATATGGTTGGGCTGTCCTACCTTGCTGGTAAGTTTTCTCTTCGTCTCAGGTTCTCTCTTAGACTGAAGTCCTAACAATATAGGTGTTCTCGGCTCCCTTGTGGGTTGGGCCTACGCTGGATGGGGAGGCGATAGACTGACGATCTGGTTGGCGAAATGCAAGAAGGGAATCCGAGAGCCAGAGCAGCGACTTTGGATCCTCGTGCCCTCCGGCTTCATTGCGGCCGGAGGCTTAATTCTATGGGGGGTTGGCGCGGCTCATCAGGTGTGCTTAATACTCAATTCCCTTCGTCTATGAAATCATCTTTTATGTCTAACTGTGTCCCAGGTGCATTTCATCGGATTGATGTTTGCTCTTCTGTTCCTCAATTTCGGCATGGTGGTAGGAGCAACAACTGCATTGGCCTACAACGTCGACTGCTTTAAGGACATCGCTGGGGAGACCCTTATTCTCGTGATGATAATCCGCAATACCATGGGTTACGGAATGGCTTATGGCATCACTCCGTGGCTGCAGGCAAGCGGTCTCCAGAACACATTGATCGGATCCGCTTTTCTGTACCTTGCATGTACATTCACCTTTTTGATCATGACCGTCTGGGGCCGTAGCCTGCGGAAGATGTGTGCAAACCGATACTGGCGGTTTGTTGAGACTCTCGTTGTGCCTTCTTAAGATCTCGGCCATGTTTTGAGGTATACTGGTTCGATATGGGAAATACCATTCTTGTACTGCGCAGTCGAGTAACTGGGCAGCTCAGAACAATAGCTCATATGGTTACAAGGTATCTGCAATCTACCTGCAATGTATCTGCGATCAAGGGCACGCAATTCAATAATGTAGAAACCTATGTGACTGGGCTAGTATAAAGTCCACTGTACTCGATGTCTAGCCTGTTGACCAATATCTCCTTGGTCAATTCGGAAATAGGATCTTCGCCATCTTGTTTAGCAGAGCTATATACCAAAATAGAAAGAAGAGCCAATCGATTTTGAAATAATAGTTCCGCCCGGCTATTGATTAAACCTCAATGGCCTTCATGGCTTCTTCTGAGGAACTCACGAATAACATTTCCAGTGAGTTGTGCGACGTTGTTTTGATAGTCGTCGTAGCCGAGAGAGCAGAACCAATTGATACTTCCCACAGAAAACACGGCCCCCCCCGCATCTGTCTCGTAGTACACTATGTCCGAACGGATCTCGTTAGTCTGCGAGCCAAGTGTCTTTAGGATCGGGAACATAGTGCACTCAGGCCCGATACCGAAAGAGTCAGGATGCCCAGTACTCGTGGCTACTACGACCGCATTCGTGGGACTGCCACATGCTATGTCGTACGAGTCGATCTCGTCGCCACTTGCTCCTCCTCCGAGACCGAGTTCACCAATAAGGTCGCCTGCAGGGATGCCCTGAAACATCCATGCGAGTTCTGGGCTGAAGCTCGCTTCGGTACGCTTGAATGGTACCCCAGGGCCAGTGCCTTCGGCGTTAAATGCGACACCGAATAAGCCATGGGAGGAACGACCCCGCGACCTCCAGAGGCCGCCTTGCATGCCATTGACCGATAGGAAACGTTCCCCTCCTGGTAGGGTGTAAGTACGGACCCCTTGGTCACCCCGCCGGATCTCTAACCGCCACTGTCGGGCAGGATCTACACCGGTGACCCAGTAGAATCCATTACCCCCGAGATACATGAGATTGCCGCCTTTCTTCGCGTACTGCTCGTACGCATCATAAGACTGTAACGTCGGATACTCCGGATGACAGCCGGTCAAGACAGTATTGTAGTGTGCCAACATGTCAACTCCCTTGACGTGGAGATCGTGGTCGGTCAGGACATCGTAAGGAATCTTCTCTCGTTCTAAGAACCCTATCATCATCGATTCTGCGCTCAGTTCGCGTGGCCGGTCGAATGCCCACATGACGTACCCAGTGCGGAAATTCAAAATAGGCCTTTTAGCTGATGAAAATACAACCCCTGATCCGTCTCTATGAACGTCGTACGTGGATAGGCCTAGGTCCTGTCGCCGGATCATTCTATGAAAGTCTTCCGACTTTGGTGTCATGGCTGCATCAAACCCCGGTCCAACATCAACTAGAGAAGGGCGGCCAGGATCTCCTAGCTTCTCATTCGCGTACGCCAGATAGGTGAACGTGGAAAGCACTAGAGCCACCTTAGCGTCAATAGCGTGTGTAGTGCTGGGAGTCGGGCGAACAATGAAAGGAACAAGATCTGTAGCTTTTCCGTTCGATGATATCAATTCCACCGCATACACGCCGGATCGAGCCATAGCTGGTAAGTTAATGTGAAAGTCCGTCTCCCAACGAGCATCGTCAAGGTCGTCTTCGTGAAAGTGAATCGCTCCATATCCGGACCTTGCGCGCGTCCAGTCCACCTCGCTTCCATTCCAATCATAACCTGTGACTGCTCGGGTTGGAGCGTTGACCAGCGAGCCATGGTACTCATTGCCCGAAAAGTCGAGAATCGTGTCCTCTGGAATATTCGCGGAAAAGTCATATTTGGCAATAACTTTGGCTGGGTTCCCCTCCAAGGTAATAGAGAAGCCGTCAATACGGCCGTTGAAGAAGTTGGTGGGTCGAGAGAACAGACACTTAGGACCCTCCGCGTATGCTGCGCCTAAGAGCAGATCAGTTGGCGAAGCGGGAATGGCAGCACTGCTGAAGGTGAATACATCCTGAAAACCTATTGGGGTCTTTTCGGCAATGTAAGATAGCTGTTTAAGAGTGATGGCACCTTCAATCTCAGTAACGCAGAGTTCAAGCTGGATCCATCGCTGGCGTAGGACAGTAAAGGAGGTGTTGATAGTTTCCACAGATGTCCCGGTTCCGATCCAGACCTCGACGGTACCTTGGACACTGATCACCACTGCAAATCCAACCTTCTCGTCAGGATTTAGGTTTGACACAATTGTCTGCACATGCTCTGCCTGCGGGAGATGGGCCTGAAAATACATGGAAACAACAAGGCCGCCTTGATCTGAAGGAAGAGTCACATCCTTGATCTCCGCGTACGAGCCTGGTCTTGCTCGTTGATAGCGACCGGATTTGATCGTCCCACAAGGGATTTCGGCGATGTCTTCCAGCCGCTTTCGAGGGGAATGTGCAATGTCTACCCCTTGTATTACGCGCACCACTCGATACGAATACTCTAACTCGGTGGATGAAACCTTTGCTCACGAATTCGTTAGCTGCGATCTTGGTAATAGCTCATAGTTAAAGGAATTTCTCCTCGCCTTCATGAACATAAGCAATTCACTGCGATATAAGCTGGAAACAGATACCCTTGCTAACTTACCTTGACGGCAAGTGACTGTCCGGGATCGCCAATCCAAGGCTCGACATAGCCAATAATTTCAGATCCATAATTCGGAGGAGTTTCCTCGACGGTGCCCATTCTGACGCAACGGTAGACAGGTCGATTTCAATCAATCGTTCAAGTTCACGTCGTGACTCCAGACGCGGTCAGACTTGCGTGTGGCAGTAGTAGTTATGATCACTACGCCAATATTGAGCAGCGAAGCTTACTAGCCTCGCACTCGAGTCGAAAGATAAGGCAAGGAGCCATGAATTGACCTGGTTTTAGTCCAAGGCTAACATTCGTGATGCGGACGAGAAAATAATCTATTTCGTGCCACTGGGAGCATGGAGATAGCTAGTACCCCGATAGGGGATTCGGAGGATCTGAGGAGAATGATAACGGGTGTGAGCCACGCAGCTAATTAGCCGCCGGAGGCCACGACTCGTAGAAACTTTAATTATTACTCGAATAGGCAAATCAAATTCCGGTCGATCCGGGGAGGCGAGTATTTACCTACTCTATTCCAAGATATGAAAGAAACTGGGTTCGATGGCGGTTCTCGACCTAGCTCTTATCAAATGGCTTCAACAGAATGAGGGTATGTATTACACTTCATGACGTACGCTGTTGTACTGTTGCAATGGTTCACGGTGCATTGGTGCGCCGGATCCGATTTTGATCACGTGACTGGGCGTTGTTCTCTATCGGCTCACCTCCCTACTTCGTAATATTATCGATGAGAAATAGAGTAGGACAGTAGAATTGATGCTGACCTCGCTTCTCCAGCGACTTAGCATAGTCTAAGCCAGTCCTATAACCGAGGGCGAGGACGACATTACTCGAGAAAATCTATGTCTAGCGCTACCTGTTTTGAACTAATGTACTTCGACAAAAGGCGTCCTATTTGGGCTAAACTTATAGGGATCTTGAAAGTCGACAGCATTTGGAAAACCGGAAATTGAATGTTTTGCAGCTGGACACCACAACACGCACCGGCTAGCCGAAGTCTGCGCCGGTCTGTCGAACCCCGAATTATATCATGGCAAATTGAACTGAAAGCTCTCTAGCATTTTCCTAAGTCAAGGCACTTGTAAGCTGCTGGAACTCGGCCTGCTTGGCACTGGGCCGGATGTTCTCGCGCCAAGATACCGTGAAACTAGGCCAAGAACACACTTATGTATCAGCTTGAGGCAAGGACTACTCGATTTCCATCGGGATCTCCTGTATGCGGCTTGGCCTAGCTACGCCTGAACTTGATAGCAGGTCCGGTATAAAGGCAAGGCGTGGAACACTTCCTGTTCTTTGTCAAACCGCATACTGTTGAACAGTCGATTACACTTCGTCTCTTTCTAATACCTTCGCTTCTTAGTACGCTCATTAAACAACACCTTCACTCTCTTGATCTGGCATCATAATGAAGATTTCTATACTTTCGTCCATTGTGGCCCTTGTCCTCAGCGCAGGTGCTGCTCCCTTGGATCTAAGCACTGGCACGCTTTCGCTTCAGCTTAACATTGACCTAAACCAGGCCGGCTTCGGAGCGAATAAGTTCAATGACTTATTTCACTTTACTTCGACCCATTTCATCCACGCGGTACCTGAGCTAGTTGTCAACGGCACAACGCCTACTGGAGGTCTACCAGGTGCTTCAGGCTTGTTCAACTTCGGCATCAACTCACATGCCAACATGATATGTTACAACATCACGCTACACAACTTCAAAGGCGAGTTTAGTTCACCGGCGAGCTCAGCCACTCACATTCACGAAGCAGCCTCGGGCGCTTCTGGTCCACCACGAATTTCATTTCCGAATCCCAAACGGATAAATGACGACCCAGCCGTTCTGAACTCCGCGGGATGCTTGACGGGACCATTCGTTACGGGACTTGTCATGGAAGGAAAGGATACTGGAGAAGGATTTCATATCAGTCAGATCGAGCAGAATCCGTCAGGGTTCTTTGCAGACACGCACTCGAGCCTTGCCCTTCCGGGTGCAGTCCGAGGGCAAATTGCTTGAAAGAGAAGCATTGGGGCGGATTGATTCACGCAGCGAGAGGAGAGCCATAACTACCCGACGATAGATTTTCCTTCTTGGACGTCTGGCGCGTGCAGGGCAAAGCATAATATCGATTGACATGTCAATGGATCAATAGAAGCAAGGCAGGCTCAAGGCGAAGTCGTTTCGCGTTTATCTTGATTATATAGTAGGACATACCTCCCTGTATCATATATTTGAATCAGGAGATTCTACGTATTTTTAGTTCATGTTAGGTCTACTAGGCTGATTGAGATGTAACCAGCAGTAGAGTTCAGCCATGTTCTCAGAGCAAGCTTAATAGTGCACAGCAATGCAAGACCAGGACCTCAGATGTTAAAGTGGAGATTGTGTGGAAAGGGAAGGGCGACGTGAAGTTCGCGACTGGTAATACGCGGACTCTCAGTGGCCCAACAAGTGGCAAACAAGGATCCGACATGGACATTTACGCTGACTGCCGCGGACGTACAAGATCTAGAACACGAGAACGAAGTCATATATTCAAAGATACCTCCACATCGCATTTTGACCCACTGAGCCTGGCTCCATTAAGGGGGTTTGTCCCTCTGGACAGATACTCTAACAGAGTAGACATACTACCCGGAGGTTATTTCGCCTATGAAAACAACCTGATTCACCTGTCCAGTCTGCTCATTGCTTGCCTCCGGGGCTAGAATCGGCCTTTCAAGCCTTGCGACTGGACCCTCTCGAATTGCCGGTTGGTATGTGTCTTGACTGACATTTGAATCTGCTCTAAAAGACCCCGATGGATCTATCAGCATCTGCCCGACCGAGTATTGATTCTGTGGATATCCTATTCTGCCAGTTGTCATGCCGTTATAGATCAGGATCCATTTCCCATCTCTGGTTTTGAGGGGTGCCGGCCCAGGCTCGATGAGCCTATTCTCCCATTGGTTGACAGGCCCGGCGAAGTATTCCTCGGCAGGTAAAGCGGTCCAATTATGCAGATCAGGGGTTGTTGCATGGTAGAAAAAGCTGTCTCCAAAGTACATATGGTACAACCCATCCGCTGTTGGCTCTTTCACAATGGCACCGGACTTGGTGTGGTTGGTTCGAGGAGACGGAACATCGATATCAGAGTATGCGACGTCCTGGAAGCCGGGAAACAAAGGCGGGGACTTGGTCCAGTTCGAGAGATCGGTAGAGGTTGCCATGCAGAGTTGTGCCGTAACATTGTTGAAAGCGGTGTATGTAAGATAGAATGTGCCGTTCACTCGGACGAGGCGGGGATCCTCGGTGCCTCCTATCTCTTCCAAGCTTCTGTCGCGTATAATATGGGTCGATCTAGCCGTGTGAAGTCCACTCCATTCGTCGACCAAGCTAGGCCAATGGACGAAGTTTTGGAAGCTTTTTGTGCTCTATACAGCAGGAAGATGGTTTCGTTCAGCACTATTGCATTGCGGTTGGATTGTAGAGGAACGCAGACTCGAAATTGGAACTTGGGTTAGGGACCAATATGGGATTCGCAGCATACTTGTTGAAAGGGAGAATGGGAAATGTCGGTGCACTATAGTTCGCATCGCCCTCTACGGTCTGCTCTTTAATCTTGAAAGGCAAAGCCGAAGCTACCGATGCTTGATAAGTATTCTGTCAGTGGCGTTCCAAAATCTTGTCTTCGAAAATGTAACATTGTCGCACGATCTACATCCATCTCGTCCGTTTTACAATTGACACCTCTCAGAGACAAATAGGAAGACGTCATACACGGGGAAACTGCGGAGTAAATGTTTGAGCCTCATCAACCTCGCCGGTGCCGAGGCTTATCTACCCATTTGCAGAAACGAGTATGGATCGACTCTAGGCGGGAGCGAAAGCGCTACAGGATTCTGTATGACATGAAAAAGAATCCACGATAATAAACAATAAAAGCGTGCCAGATCTCCTTTCAGGTACCTTCCAGGCCCTTTTGTGCTTCGTTCCAAACTTTTGTGATGAGAGCTTTCTTCTTGGCGGACCTGACAGTAATCTCGCACTCGAATGGCTGTGGGATAGTCATCCACCCTGGTACCATGGCCGCGTTTGGTTCAACTACATCCCCCCTCGCGTCGATCTTCTTGGAAATGTTGAATGCCCACAGTACTCGGGCGATGTTGAGGTAAAGAGACTTTTCGGCGACATGTACGCCAGGGCAGATCCTCCGACCCGCACCGTACGAGAAATGATCTCTTTCGTTGGGGTCTGCAATGTTGATGTATGCAGCTGCGGGAAGATCGTAACCCAGAAACCGTTCAGGATTGAACTCATCAGGCTTGTCCCAATGAGCCGGGTCATAGTTGATTGCCCTAAAGGATGGGTGAGCACGTTGCTCTGGCAGAAGGAAGATGTGCAGACTTACCACCAATTTAACACGACCACAGTTTCTTTGGGAATGAACATCCCGTTGTACCAATCATCCTCAGTCGTATAATGTTGCATTCCAAACTTATTCGGTGGTCTCGTCCTCAGCAACTCTTTGATGACTGCTCTCAGATACGGTAAGTTAGGTTCGTCCTCCCACGTGGGCAGCCTATCCTCTCCAATCACTCTATCCACCTCCTCTTGTGCCCTCTTCATGACATGGGGATTTTGGACCATGGCCAGGATAAAAGAGTTGAGGAATGCCGAGGTTGTCTCTGAACCGGCTTCGACAAGCCCCCCCGTCTGATAGGCCGCCTGCAGCGAATCGATACCCACCTTCTCAGGATTGCTGAGGTAAAAGTCTTTTGCGAAGCAAGAATTCGCCTTGCCTTCATCGACATCTTTCTTCAGGTCGCCCCAAAGTTTCAGATAAACGACGGAGTCATGAGCGAAGCATTTTTCACCAAACTTCCTCCAATTTCCAAACAACCATTGAGGAAAGTGTCGAATAGTAGGGAAGGTATCGACCAGGAACGCTCCGGGAGCTGAGAACTGTTGTAAGTTGTTCACAACGCTATAAATCTTCTTGACTAGTGGATTGTTCCAATCCGCCATCCGTTGACCGTACGCAACTGTTAGGATGACGCTAGCCGAATAGCGACGGTTGTGGTCGTAGAAGTGCTCCGGATCATGTAGCAGATCAAACATTAGCTGCTTTGATTCGAGATCTTGGATTGGCTGATAGCTTGTGGAGATTGTGATATTGAGCAATGAATGCGCAATTCTCCTCACCACGCGATATTTTGGCCCGTATGGCATGAACAACTGTCGCCGACCAGCCGAAGCAACGTCACTGGCCAAAGGCGCTGGTGGTCGAGAAGAATAGATTGCCGATTTCTTGTCCATCAATTCTTTGACTGCGGTAGGTGAAGAGAGATAGATATAGTCCGAGCCGCCCATTTTGGTGTAGAAGACGTCTCCATATTGCTTGGCCCAGGCTTGCGCTTTGAAGCGGAATGTCTCTGCATCGGAAAGCTGGAAGAAGTTTCCTAAGAACGGAATGCCGCGAGGACCAGGTGGTAAATGCTTCCGCCGAGAATCTTTCCAACTGCTCGGCGTTACCCAGAGGTAGAGGCCAACGGCGGAAAGCAAGGGCAAAACAAGTGCGCCCAAGATGCATAATCGCAGAACCGGGAGTTCTGCTGAGCTCAGCTGTGGGATAAAAGTGGTCGTTGCCATTGATGCTTGCGAAAGTAGGTGTTGCTCGTGTCAATAGGCCATCACCGGAAATAGGGCGGGTTGAACGTTCGAGGCACGAGATGTTCTTCTTCAAGGTTATGCGTAGGATGATCAGCTTTGCCTGGGATGACTTCTCCAGACCCCATGCTTGTAATCGGTAGATAACTTACTTAAACCCCTCATCCTTTTTCATTGGGGCAGTTTCCATGCGAAGTACCGAACCATGCGTGGAGGGGTAGAGATGAAAGTGCGTGCCGGGAACTTGCCAGGGCACCTCCCCATTCCCCCACATTCACTTAGTTCAGGATGGTGGATTTTCGATGTGGGGCAGTTGGGGAAGAGGAACGATGTGTTGCTGGCCGATTCAGGAATCCAATAACAAGCCCTGTGGGAGCGAGTCATGAAAGCATTGCTGCTTGGCCACGCCACCCACGGAGGAAGATTTGCGAAGAGAAAATGAACGGCGACGACTGTCTCATCGCAATAGTTTAAAAATGCCTCTCGAGTTCTACAACGAACATAGTTTGGACATGGGCCGAAGAAAAAGTTATAAACTAGCGTACATGTGTCCCATTACCCAGCTCTCTCCATATTATTTACTTGACGGCTTGTTGCATGCAATAGAATTTTGATCAGGAAGTGGGCATTTAGTGTCTGTGGCCGTGAGCAGCATATCGCTTGCGGTACTTGTCAATGTGCATCTTTGCACCGGCGTGGAATGGCTCAATGTCCAATGCCTCATAACGTCGCTTGAGACCAGATTGACCCGACGTTTTAGCACCCTGGGGGTTGGATGCCTCATATGAGGTCATGGCAGAGCATTCATCCTTGAAGGTCTGCTTGTTGACGTACGCGCTGGAGGTGATGTCGTCAGGACGCTCAATGAATTGCAAAGCAAGGCCACCATCCAGATGCCACGAGATGTGGCAATGCATAAGCCAGGCTCCTGGGTTGTCGGTCTCGAAGCCAATCACGGTATATCCGGTCGGTTGGCCGGGGCCGGCACCACCTTGCAACATGACAGTATCGCGGCGCATGGGGTTTGCGAAGTTCAAGGAGCTTGCTTGAGCCGAGCCAAAGTTACCCTGGCCTTGACCGAGGACGGACACATCATGGCCGTGAATGTGCATAGGATGAGCAACGAAGAACTGATTCTGGATGACGAAGTAGACCCACTCGTTTTTCTGGGTGAGGGTGATGGCATTGCTGATGGTGTTATTGGATCCAGTGGCAAGGGTCTGGAGTGTCGGGTTGTGGAAATCCACGTTGATGACCGCATTGTTGAGGAACCACTGGAAGACTGTGCCGTCATCGTTGGTCGCGACGGAGGTCAGGGCACCATCGGGAATGGTTGACGAGGAGCCCTGGAAGGTGGACAGAGTTCCGGCGGGCTTCACGTTGTAAGGAACCAAGCTTGCAAGCGGCTCATCCTCACAAATAGCAGCAGTGACGTTGGTAATGGCTGTCTGCGAGATTGGGCTGGCGGTAGAGTTGGCCCCTTCGTAGGTGATGACCGCATTAGCGACACCAAGGCCAGAGTTAGCACCGCCAGATGGGCAAGCAGTCTGGAGAACGGCGCGAACAAAGTACTTGTCAATTGCTTGATCAGCCTCGAGGATGACGTCGTAGCGCTGTCCGTTGGCAATTTTGACGGTCTCAGTCTTGTAGGGCTTGATGGGAATGAAGTCGGCGGCGATTACGGTAAGGGTATGCTTGTCGAATCCAACGATGAAGGAATTCTGAGCAGCACTGCCGGGCAATCAGTAAAAAGGAAGGTAGCCACAGGTGGGATATCACGAACCTGTTGATAATACGGAACAGATGCTTCTTGCCTGGCTTGACGGACCAGCCGAACGACTCTCCTGCTTTGCCATCAGGGCTCTTGTTCTTGCCATTGAAGAGGGTGTTGAAAGTTCCACCAGGTCCAAAGTGGGCGATTCTGGCGGCTTGAGCAGCAGCGGGGATGGTGAATCTAGCAAAGGTTAGATTTGACCAATATTCAGAAGACGGGTCAGCCAACTTACGTGTCATCAAGCATGAGAGTTCCCATATCATAATCGTAGTTGGCAGTGGCAGGGCCGTGGATGACGATCGGTCCTCGGATACCATCACCAAGCTGAGTGAACATGTGGCTGTGATACCAGGAGGTACCGAATGAAGTAGCACGCCATTTGTATGTACGGCTTCCACCGTTTCCAGCAATGCCACACTCCGTTATGCCAGGCACACCATCTTGGTCATTGGTACCCTCTTGACGAATGCCGTGGAAATGGATGGAGGTGCCGTTGTCTTGCATCTTGTTGATGACAGTAATCTCAACGTCATCACCCCAGTTGGCCTCAATGACAGGACCTGGGACTTGGCCGTTGATGGCAAGAGCCAACTTGGGGCCGGTGCCATCGAAGACCAAGGTAGTGTTGGTGATGGTGAAGACATATTTGCGGGTGACGCCAGTGCTGTAGTCGGACTTGTAGTAGTCGGAGTCGATGCTCTTGTTGTCGCACCACTTGGATCGGTGAAGGTTGTCATTGCAGATATCCGTGTCGTTCTTGATCAAGGTCGCAGAAGGAGACGCGCTGGTCGTGGTGGTGGTGGTGCTGCCTGGATAGTAAGTTCCGGACGTGGTGGTACCGTTCCAGTACCCCGTGGTGGAGGAGCCGCCACCGTGGCCGCCGTCACCGCCTCCATTGGTTCCAGTTGATGTAGGAGCCGCCGTGGTGGCGGAGCTGGTTGGGGGGACGTTGTTCCAGTCATCCCACTGGCCGTGATATTCGGTCTTAGCGTTGTCCCAGAGAGACTGCCAGACGTCGCCAATGTTGGGGTCCTGGCCTCCAGCACCCTGACCACCATTGTTGCCCGAGTGACCGCCATTTCCGGGGCTGACATTAGTGCCTGTTGGACCTGCTGGACAGGTGATTGGCTGGGTGACGGGGCAGAAGGTGTGCGTGCGCGTGGAAGTGACGGTCACGACGACATCGGAAGCGGGGGGGTTCGCTGCGACCAAGCCAAGGGCGGCAGCGGTGAGAAGGGCAGGAAAGGAACGCATGTTCTAACGAATGGACGCAAGCAGATGTGCTTGCAATGAAAGGAGTGACTTGAATCTCAACGAGGAAGCTTGGAAGAGAGAGAGAGAAGAGTTCGAAGCGAAGACGGGAGGGCGGGTGAGGTATATCAAGTCTTGCTGTAGAACATCCTTCTCCTTTCCGGAAGGCGGCATTGGCCAGCCTGATCTCAAGCACGAAGCTGAGATGGAACGCTCCAACCCATGTCGGATTCTTGCATGGGACCGGGACTGGTGCGGATTGATGAGTAGGAGGGCCGCAAAAGCCCAACTAACTAGGTCTGGGGGGATGGTGTCTCATTTTAGCACAGTGGGGAGACCTAGAGGTAGCCAGGCGGTTTGTATGGTAAACACAGAGTAGCCGCCGTCGCTGGGGCCTCCTGTAGAAGGAGGTATCGGCCATAGAGTAATCTTTTGAATACGGAGGCGGTATCAGCCACCAGGAGGGAATGCAGCGGTTTTGCAGGAGTACCGTCAATGTGTACGGATGTACGGCTCGCCAACGATGACCTGGCCTAGGGAGGGCGTTCAATTCCGCAATGGGTATGGCGGCGGGGACGGCTGGCTGGAGACTTTGCTTGCTAATGGCTGCGCCGGTGGAAATTGGACGCAGGCATTAGTGTTTTTTGCGAGCGTCGCGCACACCATGGTGTGCCAATCCGAGGGCGTGGTGAGAGAGGAAATCCAAACGAAGACCAGTCGAGCGAGGCGAATGCGATCATGGGCAAACCCGAAACAGGAGGATGGGCACTCTGAGTCTGGGTGGAGAGTGAGCCAAAGCAAGAACAGCGGAAAACTGGAGATGAGGAGATCAGGAGAAGCACCTGGGCGTAAGCCTTGACTCGATCAAGCTCTTCAAGCTGTCTTGGGACCACCAAGCAATCCCGCAATGCGGGAGGCGGCCTGAGAAGGATGGGGGTGGATGGAAACAAGCGAAATCAAGCAAAGTTGGTGTCGCCCAACAGCCCGGAAATAGCACTGCCCAGACACTGTCAGTCACAGTCTCACAGAAGGATTCGAACAGGTCCTCATGGAAAGGAACGAGGGCAAGTACGTAGTCAGTTGTGGCCCTGGGTGGGTGCCATGCGTTGAGGATGGCCACGGGATAATTTAATGGTGAGGGTCAGATGATGGATTGCCTCCGCATTTTGGGAGAATTACTGTACTGGTGCCACTGCCACCGCCACTGCAGCGGTGCGCGTGGGAGTTCCTTCCTTTGGTGAGCATCTACGGAATAACTTATTACCTATGATCCGTATGCACCTGCCCGTACTGAAACTTCCAGGCGGGACATGCAGAATGCGGAATGCAGGTACGCAGGTGCGCAGGTGCGTAGGTACTCGTACTGTACGCTCAGGACCACTCCAGCCGCGAGCACCCTCGACTCCTCGACCTCGACTTCCAGGCGGGCTGCCTCCTAACCAGATGGGCTCTCTGCTACGGCGTCCAGCGTACCGTTCCATCATAATTACTGCCTTCCCTTCCAACCTTCGGGGCTGAAGCTTATTGTTTATTGACGCCATGTGCCACTTTCATCCGTTTTCTGTCACTCACCGGCCAATTCTCCGGGCATGTTATAATTCAAGCGCTGTCGGGAAATCTACTTGGTCGGATGGTCACCGTTCGATCATGACAGATGTCAATTGCATGCTTTTTTTGCACTTCATAATAATATCTGTAGTCCTGCTCAATGATGAGGTACGGAGTCTTCGGTATCTACTCCCGTTTCACGCTTACGCCACCCGCCGGAAGGAGTAAAGGATTCTCATCCTCTTCTACGAAACCACACAGAAGAAGTTTCGACTATTTCGTATTATCACTACTAGTGACTAGGTCCCTCCCTGGCGGCATCCCCATCACTCTGTACGAGACGCTGTGTTGGGCGACCGCCGACATTTGCTGACGCCAATGCTGGCTGCCCTGAACCGCCCTGGGCCTACTCGTATGTAACTGTACTCAAGTCTCACAAGCGTTCGCGGCTTGTTTGGGACTCATGACGTACATGTGGGTGAACACGGCACACTCAACAAATTGCGAATTGCGAATTGCGAATGTCGACCATTAAATGTGTACGAGCACTCCCGACTCTGCTCACTTGCTGTCCAGTAGTACTCTTACCGTGCCATGGACCAGCGGTCCTACCGAGAGCACCTCGCGCTGTCCACGACTGTGGCTATTACTGTACGTACCGAGAACGCTCGTACCGAGCACCTACTCTCTAGGGTTTCTGTGGGTTTCAACCCTCGACACGCTTCATCGGGCTTACTGTAAGCTCTTTAGCTCAAAGCACCACTTGTGCACTAAATGATTGTTCTCCACTACCAACTCCGCCTACATCGGCGCCCCTGTCGCTCACTCCCAGGGGCTCGGTCCCTGGGGCTTCGGGCAAAGAACCTATCCTTAGCCTCTTGGCCTCCAGATCTACGAGTGTGTACGAGGATGCACAGGATGCCTCGGAGCAGTGAGGCTACGTGGGCACCCTTTCGATCACAATGGGTGGTCTTAGTTATCTGATTGATCCTCGAGGTCAGCTCCTTTCTCCATCATCAGTGCCCATCTGCACCATCCCTCATGTGATTGGCATTATTGCAATGGATCTCAAAGTCCCATCATTGTTGAGATACAAGTCGTTCCACTCACCAGACATCCCAAACTCGGGCGGCTCGTCTGGCCCTGCCCCTGAAAAGCTTCGGGTCATTGGCGCGGCTTATATCTCACCCGCAGCATTCGTAATCCCGGTCTAGCGGCGAGCTTATCCTCTCTTATGTCCCCCTATAAAAGTCTTGACTATCCTTCTTTCTCAACCCCAATCTCCTGCTCCGCCCCACCATCCAAAATCCCCGTGCAATGCCACCTGGGACCATTTCAAGCTCTTCTCTAACGAGATTGCCGATCTCAATTTGACATCCCCCGCCGCTTGTGGACTGACCGACCATGTCTCCATTCACAGCGCCCGGCTTTCCCAGCCCAAGCCGTTAGCCTCGAGTCAAGTTTTCCCAAATACCCTCATACAGCATGTGCAAATTGATCTTGATCTTCACCCAAATCTCAACTCGAGCTTCTCTGGAATGATCACTTCCACAACCCCTGTTTTCCCACCTCGAGCGTGCGATATGCAGAGCCTGGTGCAAAGTTGGGGCAATTTGTGTGCTAGAGATACAGTGTAGAACGTCAGGCCTCGCCCCTCGCCCCTCGCCCCAGAACGCGACCACACCAGCCTCAGAATTGCGGCCAACACCATTTGGCTCCTCATGACGAGGAACAAAGAAGGACTTCGACTGTGGATAGGAAATAAATCCTTTGGAGTCATGCCACTGGAGTCGAATCTTGATCCACGTTGGGAGCACATAACAGGTCATATCCAAATGTCCAGGGCTGGGTGATATGGCTGATGCCAGCAAGATTGTGGAATTCGGAATCGTCAGCAGTCGTGAAAGCATCTGCGACGTACGGACCATAGTAGCCAGCATAAGATTCTACTACATCGACGTTAGCACGCATACTCGTAACCTTTCGCAGCGACCAGTTAGTTCATTGGCCTCTAATGTAGACTTTTTCGTACTCAAATCCAATGGTCTTCACAGACTGCTTGTACCAGCCGATGAACTCCAGAGCGAGCCCAGCCTCGCCACGAACATCGACTCGGCGGCCTTGGCTTTGCGCCCTTGGCGAGGCTGTCCTTCTCGTAATTACATAACTCAGCTCCCCCACGGACAGGCCTCGAACTGCAACGCTGGCAATACTGGAATCTGCAGAAACCCATGGACTAGGCTGTTGCTCGAGAATGGGTCCACCACTGGTCGTCAGCAGGCCCCTCCTCGCAATGGGCTTTGTCCCGCGTGGATTGAGATGAGCGGCTCCCCATCAGCTACGACTTTGCCGAGGAGCTTTCGGCCTGGAGCGCATATCCCCGCACAATCAGAGCAATTTGACCTGTTCAGGGTTGGGGAAGGCGGAGATGGTAGTCTTCGCAGTACCAAATAGCTCCAGCCATCATCTTGACGCTCAACTCAAGGTCATGTTCATTCCCTGGCTGCCCAAATCCGACACGTATCGACAGTCCCTCGGCCTCAATGGCCTGGCGTCCGACTCAGAAGTGCGCCAATTGCCCACATTCTACGGAATGCTGGCACTTTCGACCGAATGCAGAGCACTGATGTCCCAGGTCAGTCAGTCCACGCATGAAAATCGCCGAGGATGACCGTTCCTTGTGGTTTACAAACCAATCCGACTGACTGACGACCGTTCTAGCTCATGTCTTTGAGCTCACCAGCTCTACGCCGTGCTCTGAGACAAGAATCTGCGATCCTGCCAGTGCCAGCATCCATCCTGAATCTCTACCCCCTGAAGCTACTCCGCCGCAGGTCCCTTTACCCGATGTTGGAATTCGCCCTTGGCTGCAGGTCGTCGCTGGCTTCTTCTTGATGTTCAACGCATGGGGAACCATATTCTCGTTCGGCGTTTTCCAAACATTTTACACGTCACCCAGTGGTAGCATCAAGGACAACAAGGCCCCATCAGCGATTGCATGGATTGGCTCTCTACAGACTTTCTTGCTGTTGTTCGGCGGCGCCATGAGTGGGATCTGCTTTGACAAAGGCTACTTTCGGTATATGATACTGCTGGGGACTTTCTTCGTCGTCATCGGCATGATGTTCCTCTCACTGGCCACTTCTTACTATCAGGTGCTGCTCTCGCAGGGCTTGTGCGTGGGACTTGGCCTGGGACTTCTCCTGGTGCCCTCTGTTGGACTACCGAGCACCTGGTTCGTGAAACATCGTGGCATCGCGGTTGGCCTTGTGTCGAGTGGAGCGTCCATTGCTGGGATCGTGCTTCCTACTGCCGCACGAGCATTGATTTCGACTTGGAACTTCCAGTGGGCTGCCCGCATTCTAGCTTTTCTTTCTCTCGCCAGTCTGGCAATCAGCATATCTCTTGCCCGACAACGTCTCCCTCCCAGAGGAAGAGGTTCATTGGTGGAGTACCGAGCCTTGAGACAACCTGAATTCACCCTTTACATCTTTGGGCTGTTTCTTTCAATGTTTGGTTTGTACACCTTCTACGGGTTTATCGAGGTCTGGGCTGTGAGCAGCAATGTTCTCAATCGTAGCAAGCTCCAACCTGCTTACATTCTTCCTATCCTCAACGCCGCCAGTCTTGTCGGACGGATAGGTCCATCATATTGCTCGGATCTTCTTGGTCCCCTCAACATCCAGGCTCCTGCTCTACTGCTTTGTGGCATCCTGGTCCTGGTATGGTTGAAGGTCCAAACTACGGCGTCTTTTCTCATCGTGGTGGTGCTCTACGGAATAGCATCGGGCGCTGTTATTGCGATGCCTCCTGTGGTAATCTCCAGCATGACAGAGGACATGACCACCTTTGGTGGCCGCATGGGCGTGTTCTTTCTCGCCATCAGTTGCTCATCCCTCGCCGGCCCACCAATTAATGGCGCTATCATTCAAGCCCAGAATATGGCCTATGATGGGACTCGAATTTTCTCTGGTGTTGTCATCATCCTCGGGGCCGGCTTTCTGGGAGCGGCACGCATGACGAAGAGCAAACTGAAGTTGTATGTCAAAGTTTAGAGCAGTTCCAGACCATTCTAACAGTCGTGGAAATGCTTCCTCCCTTTTCCTTGATACCAAACTTGGTGTTATCTATGCAAATCTCTTGCCGGCTGATGATGGTAACTGGCTTGTCACTGATTATTCAACTGAACAGCGCTCTCTACTGCCGAAGCTGCTCCCGCTCATCGAGACACCCATATCGATAGGTGTTCAAGACTCCTCTCCAGCCTTTACTTCCCTTCCAAGTGTTAATGTCAAGATCCTCATAACTTCGCCAACCGCGCATGTTCTAGATCCCCAAGCCTAGCGCTCTCGCTCTGCGCCCATTGTGTGAGAACATCCCGCATGATCTTCCCATTGAGATTTCTCGGGATCTCAGCCACGAAGGCAACTCCGCCTCTCAGCTGTTTGTAGTTGCTCAGAAGAGGCTTGATATAGTCGATGATTTCCTGTTCTGTGCAGCTGTCTGAACCTCTTCCTTGAACGACGTACGCTCGAGGAAGCTCATTCCCATCCTGTAACCGAACTCCTATCACGCCAACATCGACGACAGCTGGATGTTGACTGATTACCGATTCCAACTCCACCGGAGAAACTTGGTTTCCCTTATACTTGATGAGTTCCTGCGCCCTTGATAAGTACTAGCATGCTACATCCGCAATTTTGGATGGTTGTTACCTTGTATCGCCCTTCGATGAAAACCTTGCCATTCGCACTTATCATTGCCTTGTCTCCGGTGCGAAACCACCCAGACGAAGTGAAAGATTGCTCTGTCGCAGTGGGGTTTCGATAATAACCTCTCATAACGTTGGGCCCTGATTGCATCAGCTCATAAATCATTGTTCCGGGACAGAGTGTTCACCTTTGACTACAAGCTCGCCAGATTGACCGCTGGGAAGGCTCTGCCCATCTTCTCCCACGACCATCGCTTCCATACGTGGAAGCAGTTTTCCAACACTGCCTTCATTATCTCCCACGTCTGGGTCTATCTGAGTGGCCCCACAGACCAATTCTGTCATTCCCCAGTTCGGCAGGAGATAAGTGCCAGCTTTTAGCGCCTTGTTGACTCGTTCTTGAAGCGCCAACGACAATGGCGAACCTCCACTCATTGCCCATCGGATATTCTGGAAATCTGCGACGGGCCATTCGTTGGCAATTCGGTTCCATATTGAAGGTGCCAGAAAGAAGACCGACAAACTGTATTTTCTACTGTATCTCGTGAGCGTCTCAAATTCGTATTTTGCCATCATCACGACCTGCATCCCATGCTGCACAGCTATCATGTTGTGCGTGAGAACTCCCACTGAAACCGAATTTTGAAGCAAGGCTGTCATTCTTGGTGTCTTCCCTTCCAGGCGGATCTTCTCAGCACGAGGTCCAAAGTAGTGCCCCATCTGACAAAGATTGGCCACCATATTCGCATGCGAAAGCTCGACGCCTATCCTGTCAGACTCTTGTATAACTTTGAAATTCTCAGAGAACTTCACCTTTAGGTGTGCCGGTGGTACCACTCGAATAGATCAAACATGCTGTCCTTCGCTGCAAAACAAGTGGGTCCACCAACCGCTTCCAAGGAAGCTCTCCTTGGCCAAGAACCGACCTTCCGCTCGAAAGGACCACCAGATCCAGTTTCTCCGAATCCATCTGAAGGAGAATAGGGGTCGAGGTACTCTTGTTGCGGCTCAGGACAGCCTGTGCAATGTCTCTGGTCTGAGCTGAGCAGATCAACACTTTGGGGCATGACAGAGATATTTGTCGAGCAAGTTCAAAAGGCGTAGCGAGAGGTGTGCAGGTGGAATGTATTCCTTCGGCACAGAGAACACCAAACAACGCAGGGGCTATGAAGATTTGATTCTCAACAAACGATAGCACAATGTCGGTCCCCGTACCATCTTCGCCGACTCCAAGATTTCTCAGTCCTTGGCCTATTTCGCCAGCGAGCCTTTTCACCTGAGAAAGGGTGATGTTTAACTGTGGTTTCTCCCCATTGATCCATACCACATCATCATCCTTGAATTTGGTTTTTGAAAAGAGGAAGGTCAGAATATCTTCGTCTGGGATTGCAATCTCAGCCGGGGAAGAGAACTTCATATTCCTTGCCTAGCAGTTCTTTAGAGATCTGTCTCGGAGAGGGTTGCATGAACACGAAATAGCAATTAGTAGACTCGATACAAATGTACAACTTATGTACAACGCACAGAGCTCAAATATGGTCTCAGGAGGCCATGGCCCATGCGTGCCCAACTTCCATTCCGTCCATGGGCGACAGCTATTGGAGGTGGGGAACTCGCGGGGGTGTGAGGCTCCCCCGAGCCTGAAAGTTGGGGTTGGTTGTTCAATGTTGGGGAACCTCAATACATTCCAACATCGCTGCGAGTGCTCTTTACTCCTACTCGTACTGCTACTCGACACCCAGTGATATATACCAATTCAACAATCGCTTGCGATCCTAGTCAATGTGGGGCCAATTGAGATTTATAGTCTCATGGTTCATCATGGCGTAGTTAATCACCCTACTGATCCTCGTGTCAGACCTATCACCGAAATGACGCTGTCACCGTTGGCCAACCTCAAGGGTACGTGCTGGAAAGACAGCTAAGTATAGGACGAGTGATGCTAAGACTCTACCGAGTGCAGTTCTAGAGCTTGCAGGAGCGGCGACGTCGCCTTTTGCCGGGTAAGTTGTTTATCGTCTCAAGATGTACATTGCCATCCCAGCTTGCTCATGGTTGTCAGGCTTGTCCTGGCCGACCACGGCGCTGATGTTGTTCGAGTGGATCGCCCATCCACAGTATTCGGACCACAGGACACACTTTGTCGAGGGAAGCGCTCGATCGTTGTTGATTTGAAATCAGACCCATCCCGGAAAGCATTCGTCCGATTGGCGGATGTGGCAGACATCATCATTGATCCATACCGACCCGGTGTAATGGATCGGTTAGGAGCCGGTCCGAAAGTACTTTGCGAAAGAAACCCACAGTTGATATATGCACACCTATATGGTTTCAGACCGGATCGCAGTAGTATCTATGCCAAACGAGCCGGCCACGACATAAACTACCTTGCAGTATCCGGTGTGCTGTCACTTCTGGGGAGGAAAGATGAGATCCCTGCTCCTCCAGCGAATATCCTAGCGGACTTCGCCGGTGGAGGGCTTGTCTGTGTTGTCGGAATACTTCTCGCAGTGATTCACAGATCTCTCACTGGGCGAGGTCAAATTGTGTCGGCGAACATGGTGGATGGCACATCTTATCTAGCAACATTCGCCAGGCAGCAACTGTGCACCCCAAATTGGAACCAGCCCCGTGGGGAAAACTTGCTTGATGGAGGCGCACCATTTTACGAAGTCTACGAAACGCTTGATGGGAGGTATATGGCGGTGGGATCTCAGGAACCCAAGTTTTACAAGATCCTTCTGGATGGTCTCGAGCTCAACTCGGCAGAGCTTCCAGAACAATGGGATCGAACAGGTTGGCCAACAATGAAGCAAATCTTTCGAGACAGATTCAAAGGGAGAACCCAGGCGGCATGGCGAGAGATATTTGATCATAGTGACTCTTGTGTGACCCCCGTTCTACCCATGTCCGAGATTGAGACGCCACTGCAGCCACTCGTTGTTATGTCGAAATTTTCCAATCCACAGGTCAGGAGCCAGGAGGAGTTTCCCCTGCTACAGAAAGGCAGCGGCGCAGAAAAAGTCCTGGTTGATTGGCTAGGGACTAGTGCGGACAAATATATGCGCATTGATGAAAAGTCCAGAATACTTTCCTGCCCCTTGAATTCGAAGATATAACCTGAACATGGCTGGCTTTGCATCGCTTTTCAGCAGCCCGAGGCAACGCGAGAATGACTTCCGAGGGAAGCCCCTCTCCCCAAGTATTTGTCGTTTTCAGGTGGCTAGGATTGAAGATACCATTGAGAAAGCTTCCATCACCTGTTCTGCCGTATAATGCATGTAAAACGGTGGTGAGACTGCTTTCGTGGATAAATTTTCGTAACTGTTGGAATGAAGGACATTTAATGCCAATATCAAAACGAACCATTTTTGTTCGACTAGAGATTATCACTGAAGATTGAAATCAAACAATGCCTGCTATCCGCTGAACACCCCTTCCATGGTAGATGAGGAGTCGTTGGAAAGCGGGCCCGGTACACCGACGAATAGGGCAAAATCTTCACCGCTGATATAGGTATGAATCACAGGGAAGTCAAACTCTGGCAGCTCGTTTGCATTATCCTGTATCAGGCTCTGCCTCTGAGGAGCAGTCGTCCCTGTACCTCGATAGTCGGAAATGCCGTTGCCAGCTACATCGCTATTCTGAGGTTTTGTTCAGTCGTATTTCCAGTAGCCAGCGAGTCGTTGCAGTGGTCAAATCGTCCAGACTGTTGCGACTGCGGCGGATGTCGGTCCAGTGTTCGCCGGCAAGCACTAAGAATATTGGAGGATGATCGCATAGTACTGGTGAAGTCGTCAAATTTAACTGACGCCGCGAACTGTGGAACCATCCAGATGCAGCACAGCATGGTGATTGAACTGAGGCAAAGCGATCGTATGGTGGTCCAAGGATATGATATTCGATCAGAGTTATAAAGCTCCTTCCAAAGCTGGATCACAAGATCGGCACTCTGATAGCATTTTTCGAAAGCTTTTGTTGAAGGCATTCGAATGCGAGGAGTGGGCCGGAACAGCAGCAACATGATCTCATGACACCTGCAGGATTCGACAAAACTTGGTCAAGTGTTCGTTCTTGCCGCTCAGTTGGAGTTTCTCGGCTGAAACCACTTGCAATCGCACTTCTAGGTCGCGTTACCAGGTCAAGATATCAGTGATTTGTGGGTAAGTGTACCTAGGTACATCTGTGGCAATACTGTGCAAGATATACTTGATCTCGGAATTCAGCTGGGCAAGACAGGCCTTTGGAGTCATTTCTGTGATATGCCTCTCCGCCAAATTGGCGAAAGCAGCGAATTCGGAGTTCTCATAGAAGGAATCGTAGTCTATCCCGGAAGGGAGCTAGGTTTAGATAGCCGACAAAAGCTTGACAATTTCTCTTCTCAAAGGACAAGGCTAATCCTCTGGTTGTAGAATTCACTAGCTCATAGAATGTGACAGGACAGAAATATTCCGTAGAGCTGGGCGTCTATGAAGGACACATCATGACTGTCTGACCATACTTTGGCTCTGCCATGGCAACGTGTGTTCATCCGGTAAGGAAGCGTAGACTCACTCTTAAATCACATCCCTCGTCCCGCACACCATTAGGCCTCCCTAGTGTCATTGCGAGGGCTCTGTCAATACTGTATATCACCCAGAACATCCGAGTGCGCATCTCTCTTTCAAATGGGCTGACTGAGGCACTGCAGACCTTTGGCCTAGCTCTGGAGATTGATTTGATCTATGTACTCCATGACAGTTGTGCAGAGACCTTCGCCCGTGTACGGGATTGGGACACTTTTCGATAATATGATAGAAGAGATAGCGAATACCATTGTCACCTGGAAGTGATCAGCAGAGGAGCTTTGAATGAGGTCACTATACAACTTTTTGATATGATTGTAAGGATTGTGCTCATGCAGAAAGGGGTATAGAGGCTGCACAGCATCAAAGTATGTCCTCGACAGATTCAAAGCTTTGTCGACAGATTAGGGGATCTCTGTGGGGCCCAACACTGAAAGATGAACCATTCTTCCTATCAACTGACGAATAATGGCGCGCAAGGGAATGAATAATTCCAGGACTAGCTTTCCCTGCCCTCGCAAAGACCAGTTTGACAAATGGAAATCCGCTTGAAGGGCCGACGTATTTGTTCTCTCCAGCAGAAAGCGGTATCAGGCCTATCTCATGAGCTATTTCGCGATTTGAGACCTTGTTCATGGCATGGCCACCGACTTCTGCTGGCAATGGGTCAGGTGCCAGGGCATTGGCAAGCTGTTGCTCTACTCCCCACAGGTAGAAGGTCATTGAAGCTTTCACTGAAGCTGGAGTCTCGATGTTCGACAGCACCCTGGGGGTTTTCCTGGAATATGTGTGCTGTTGGAGACTCGAGGAGCCCACTGTCATGACTCAATTGATTCCTAGGACGGGCAAAGAGCGCAGTATTGCTGTCATCAGACAACTCTTGAAGCTTGATTCCGGGACACTTTTTACGTAAGACCTCTTCGAGGCGGCGAATATGGCCATGAAGGGACACAGCTTCACTAAGCCGGGACGCTAACGCATATGGCTGATGTGTTGCATGGAGGTTATAGCTTGCCTTTTTGAGATGCTTCCTTCTTGGTACGTCTTCTTCCCATCTATGCATCCAACTCCAGCTTTATGGCAAGAAGAATATTTGGGGATAGATCCGTCGCACTTTTAAAATAAGCAATCAGTATCTTGGAACTTGCAAATATGACAGTGATAAGGTCGAAGAAACACGTCAGTCTGCTTGCAGAGATTTTGAAGTAGTAAACATCTCTCCAAGTGATCAATTCTCAGCGCTGGCAGGGACGAGGTACAAACCACAATGAAGTCTGCTTGCTAAGAGTCTTCCGACACGTACCTTGATCCTTCTCGTCTGACACCTGAGGCAAGCTGGTCTGATTCGACAAGCTTTCGGGGGTCGCTTGGAGAGGCTGTGGTATCTACTTGCCTCTGCCGAACGTGGCACATTGAGCAGGTACAGCCTGAACGATATTCGGGGACTGAGGTCCGTTCAAAATCAGGATGGTTCCGATGCGTCTTGAAGCCGAACTGATCATCTACTGTAACTCAAAGGAATGCCAAGGGAGGGCGGGAACCGCTTCCTCTCTTGACGCGTGAAGCATCCGTAGAGAGAAAGCCAGATACACATAAACTGAACGGAGGACGTCAGTCCAATGTCTAATTGCACCAGAATTCACTTTTCTCCGAATACTAATTTCAGGTCCACGCACACGATCGTGTGACTAAGAAGCAGACCTTTGAAAGTTCCAGCTCGACGCCAATGCCCACTTCATGAAGGCATCCTCAAAGGTTGGGCACCGACCTTTCTTGCCTCCTCGTTCAGACTCGTGATTTCCGACTCAGAGTATGGTATACCATTGGCCTCACGCGATTCCTTGGTAATCTGTTCGATTTCCCCGGGAAAGTAGATACGACCGACTCCTGGTCTCCTTTCAGAGTCGACGACTCGCTGGTAGAGATAGTCCATCCTGTCCTTAAACTCTTCGATTGAGAAAAACAGGTCTGGTTTGATCGCGATTAGGAAATGGCCCACGTCCGCGGGTTTCGAAGCATCGTACGGATTCGTGACATGTCCAGCAAATGCAGAACCGGAGAGGACACCTGAGAAGACGTCCATCATGATCGCCAAAGCAGAACCTTTAGGCCCGCCCATTGGAAGCATCACGCCCTCCAAAGCTCTTTCCGGATCATCGGTCGGATTGCCCTCGGCATCCAATGCCCAGTCCAACGGAATATTTTCGCCTCTTCGTTTCGCTTTGTAGATCTTCCCCCGAGCAGCGATGCTGGGAGCCATATCTAGAATGAAGGGTTTCGTCTTTCCAGCTGGTGCACCACACGCCAATGGGGAAACACCTACAAGCTTTGAGCGGCCTCCCCAGACAGCTAAGGCCGGCGATGAATTGGTGAAGACCAATGACATCATGTCTGCATCGACCGCTTTTTGTACAATCCAGGCGGCCATGCCAAAGTGATTGGAGTGCTTTATGGAAACCATTCCGATGCCATAAATTTTGGCCATTTCCACAGCCTTGTCAATTCCCAATGATGCAGCGAGAAAGCCAAATCCATTGTGTCCATCAACTTGAGCCACTACCGGGGTAGCCTCATGTAGAGTGGGTTTAGCCCTGGGGTCAAGAACTCCCTGACGAATGCGTTCCATGTATGAAGGAAGTCTGTTGCATCCATGGGTATCAATTCCTCTGAGATCAGCTGCTACCAGGCAGTCGGCAACTATCTCCGCCTCCCCAGCGAGCATTCCATTTCCTTCTAGGATCTCCTTTGCGATTCTCAGGACCTCCTCCGAAGGAAAGCTCTGCGTCTGCACCGTAGCGGCCATGTCGAGAGTTTTGCTGAAAAAAAGGGGAATATACAATGCTGCAGTAATTCGCTAGATGACTGGAAGGTGGTCCATCCTTTTTTCCGCGATTTATGGTCCACAAGCATGGGCTTCGGCTATTCTGTGACGGACGTCACCCGCACGGACGGATGTATCCGCCTCTGAGCAAATTGTGGCCGAAACGCCCTTAAGAGGCCCCAATCCCCGAGAAAGATATAAAGGGGTGAGAGCCTCGCAAGCAACGGCAGAAGGCCACCAAACTCTCAGAGCTACTATTCGACGCTGCGGCCGGTCAGATTCTTCCAATACTCGGATTTCACTTGGTTCACCCAATCCCCGGTTATGCCCAACAGAGATGAAGACGAGTTCAATACATCACATGGGAGATGGGAGGTGGATCTCTGGGTTGCCCAGGCTAGTAAGTAGCAAATAATGTATTTGAAATTATGAAGCAGCCAACTGGTGAAACATCCAGCCGTGCTTGGCATCAATAAAACAGCCCTTCGTCGTAGACTTCATTATTACAAAGAATGGATAGGCGGTGTTGAAGATCAGGTATTTCGGGGAGTTCGACCATGACCAGATGCGCCATGCATAGATGAGAAATAGAGGCTTACTCCACGTCCATGCGATCCAGAATTAACTTGACTTGATCGCCTTTGCCCGAGCCGGCGTCCATCTCAGATATCAACGTCGCTGCCTTTTCCTTCAATTCCTTAACCACACGCCTGGTATATTCGAAGCTACCGGTGTTCTCCATGTAGCTCACGGCATATTTCTTGACTTGATCATCCGTGGTCTTTTGCTTTAGGATATTGATGAGTTGAAGGTTCCCTGGATTACTTCGGATGGAATGGATGACCGGGAAGGAGAATTTGCCCTCTGTCAGGTCTTCGCACAAGCCTTTGTTCTTGGTGTATATCGTTGAGGAGAGGTTGAGGTAATCGTCACAGATCTGGAAGATTAGGCCCATCAAGTTGACGAGAGGGACGCAATCGATGCGACCTTTCTCGCCGGATTCCGCTTGCATTAGCTTGACTGCCAGACGAAACAAACCGCCGGTTTTGTTCTGAACCATTTCCAAGTAATCATCTTCGGTGGGGCAGGTCAAAGTGTCTCTCCAGTACAAATCCATGCCTTGGCCACGGTGGAGGTTGAGCAGCTCTGTGGTGAAGATTTCAATGGCTTCATCCTTGTTTGTCAGGTGCTGGAGGTTTTGAAGAGCAAGGAAGTAGACATAATTGGCACTGTTGATGGCCTGGGCGGTTCCAAAGATATTGTGGGCGACAGGGATACCTCGTCGTAGCTGGCTGCCGTCCTGCACATCGTCGATCAAAAGGGAAGATGTATGCAACATGCCGACAACTCCGGTGATAATGTCCAGAGACTTGGAGGGGACGTGGAGGAATGCATCGAAGGCCTTGATGAGAGCCGATCGAATATCTTTACCGGGATGGGCAAACAGGTAGTCGTAAGGGCCGAGAATGATTTTCTCTTTCTGTGGTGTCCAATCGCCCATCTTTCTCGGTGTCAGATTCTCTGGGAGTGACTTCTTTTTGGAGTGTCTTCGACTGAGCCCATTTGGCGGGTCAGAGACAGGAGGGCTCAGTTGAGGCGGCAAGGAGTGATGTTTCTGGGCGATCCAGCTATCTTCTGGGAGAGGCTTGAGTACGGATTTGGAGGCTTGATGCTGAATGCCATTTGGCACGCCAGCAGAGCTGTAACGAATGGGTATGGCGTTGGGGGACGCCGGGTTCTCGGTGATAGTTGACATGCGTGACGGTCGAAGGGAAAGTGAAGGTGGAAGGGAACGTGGCAGATGAGGACGACACCTTGGTAGGTAGGCGCCTAAGGTAGGCAGGTAGGCAGGTAGTGTTGAGATGATATGGCAGTGCTGGACGCCTGCGACTGATACTCCAGTGAGTTACAGTCGGCGGTTACAAGTAGGCAGCCGCATCAGACTCGGATACGAGGAGGGTGTACGAGACACACACGGGTAGGTACTTGTAGATTTCAGGTTGGGCATGTGCAGGCCAGTGATGATGCTGTTTACGTCAGATGACGAAAATGGCGAGGCTTGTTCCAGGCACCAAAAGTGCCCCGACTGAGAAGATCCTCCTTTGTGGTTCCCGCGTGGACTCCGCGCTCCGAACGTACTCGTACGTGTCTAGTCATTTGATAACTTGTATGGCATTGTTAGGTCCTTCATTTCCACCGATGAGCTAGCATCTCTCCGGAACACTGTCTGCCTCTTTGTGAGGGGAAATAGAAGTCTCCCGCAACCAGCATTCAGAGGTCGACACGTGCTGCCGGCGCTACTGAGCTGTGTCACATGCCACGTCGATGGAAGGCGGTGGCAGAAATAACTCCCCTAGCTAACCCTAGTTTCTGAACCCCACCTCTCGTCCACTGCCTAATGTTTGGATCTAGCCTGTTGCGGCCCTGACAACCAGCGGTGCCTTCTCTCTCCACCCAAGTCATATGTACTCGGACAAGTACATGACGAGTTCTCGCAGGTACCTCCACTTCCATTATACGAATGCCCCCAATTCAAGGGTTTCTTACCACTGAGCATTACTCCCACGTAGCCACATATCACAATGGAGACTCTTCTATCCCACTCTTTCGACTATCTGTCATCAGCATCCCCCCAAAAGATCCGCAAAGGACTGCGTCAACTGGAAGGATTGGTGGCCCAACTTTGTCTTTCCAGATCCTCCATCGCCAATAAAAGGCAATCAATGCTCCTGCTCGGCTCTTCGCCTTCTTCTAGTGGTGGAAAGAAACTGTCTGATCTGCCGAGCGACCCTCTCTTTCGAGAGTTCTTCAAGCTACAGCAGAATTTCCAATGGAATATCGCCATGAGACTGGTCGCCTGCCTCGAGCGGCTGCTAGGCAAAGAAAGCAATGGCACGCATGACTTGTTGGTCATCCAGACACTCGATCTCATTCAAGGAGTGTTACTGTTGCATCCGCCTTCGCGTGCGCTTTTCGCACAAGAAATCTACATGAATGTAAGGCTGGCTATTCTCCTGCTCTTCCTCGGCGGCGGACCTGCGTATGCTAACGAGGGTATACTAGCTCTTTTTGGATCTCCTCGACCCATCCAACTGTCCCGCCATTCAATCCTCCACCATCATGGCGCTGGTCACCTCTCTCCTCGACCAATCACAAAACGCACGAACTTTCGAGGCCATCGATGGCCTCCTCGTCGTAACCTCATTGTTCAAGGCACGCGGAACATCAAGAGAAGTAAAATTGAAATTGGTCGAGTTTCTGTATTTCTATTTGATGCCCGAGACACCAGCGCCCAAACTTTGCGTATCTACGTCTGCAACCAACACAGCCATTCTTGGAGGCAGAGGAAAAGATGTGATTGCCGCGTTCGATCGGCGCAGGGAAACTGTTAACGGAGTCGAGAACAGCAGCAGCAGTCCGGACGTCAGCACAGGGACCAGGACCACCGAAGAAAAGCAGGTTCTCCTCGGCAAGCATCTGAGCAACGTACAGGACCTGGTAGAGGATCTGAGAGAAGGCGGGGGCGTGTTTGGCGTCGGAGCGATATGACCAGCCTGTACATTGGGAGCCAAGTTTAGAGATACCCGCTTGACATGGCATTGGAATGGGATTTTCGTTTGGATTGCACCATGCTGGGAGTTTTCGGGGGGCGCACTGGCCCAGCGATTGTATGGATTGTCGACTTCGCATTCGGATAGCCTACTGTCACGGGTGAAACCAATTCAGGAAGAACAATAGAATCAATGTTCCGAACACCTGTATTCCAGCAGGAGCAAAATGGGGCGATTGTATGCGAATTCCATTCGGGTACGGCTACAAGATCAGCGTCGCAGACTGCCACGAGAGCCACACTACTTAGACCTTATGCATGGACCTCAATTACAGAGATAGTATCTAACTGTACTTGATGTTGCAAACACATTGGATGGGGTTAGAATTGCTTGGTATGGCTGTCGTGAGTCGTGACTCATTTTGGGACGAAGCTTTGCGGAGGCGCACCCGAACTGAATAATTCTACTTCTCCGAGGTTTTGCGCCGCCCACCCAATTCCCCGTTCTCCCAAGATTGCACGGGGTATAGCAGAATGAAATAATTTGCGGTCTTCCAAGCTACAGAAGTTTTCAAGGAAGAAGTGAAGATCAGACGTGTGAAGATTCGGTCCCCTTACTCTTTTCACAGCCGTCCTGGTGTACACATTCTCATATACGGGGCACATACTTACGGCAGATATATTTGTACAGGTTCAGCAAACCGACAGAGATACAGCTCCGGGCCTATCCTGGGATGGCGATCCCACAAGTCCAAGATCCTTCAATCCGCTATCTCCAGACGGCCGAAGCCTATGATCTATGGGCCAACGTCTACGACACAGATGGGAATTTTCTCCAGGCACTTGACACCCTCCAGATGAAGAGCCTTCTCCCTCGGATGCTGGCGCTGCTGGAATCCATTCAAGCCCCTCAGCCTTGGAAGTTGGTAGACCTGGGATGTGGCACTGGGCGCAACACGGCAGCACTGTTAGAAGTGGGAGATTGTGAAGTGGTGGGCCTGGATGTGAGTTCTGGCATGTTAGAAGTGGCCAGGCGGCGACTGAAAGACGGGCTGGCATATGGCAGGCTCCAATTACAGGTCCTGGACTTGATCGAACAATCGGTACCGCCGCATCTGAAACAGTGGGCAGATGCGATAGTTTCGACTCTTGTGATCGAGCACATTCCCGCCGACCTTTTCTTTCGCCAGATATCCGACATGCTCAAACCAGGCGGGCTCATCCTACTGACCAACATGCACTCGGAGATGGGAAGGACCAGTCAGGCTGGGTTCGTCGACCCGAGGACAGGAGAAAAGATTCGACCAGCAAGCTATGCCCATACTATACAAGATGTGAAGGCAGAGGCTGCCAAGCACGGACTGGAAGTGATCGAGAAGATACAGGAAGTAAGGGTCGAGCCAAATATGGTATCTCAGCTGGGTGAGCGGTCGGTCAAATGGATAGGAGTTAAGGTGTGGTTTGGGGGAATTCTGAGGAAGAAGTAGTTGGTGAAGGTGAGGCTTAGGGGCGAGGTGCTACGCTGTCGGTACGGTCTCTGCTTAAGCGGAAGAAGCCTCGGATCAAGCGGTCTCGGTGGTGAACCAGATTCACGTGTTCGTGTAATGCCAGTCTTAGAGTGGTGGAGGGCCAAGCGATGTCATCGTCCAGGATGATCTGCGTGTATGCAAAGAGGCTCGCGTCAAAGAGGCCCGGAGTGGTCTGGCCAAAGAAGAACTTGTCATTGCCCAGAAGGATAGACAGTGCTCGGAATGCATCCTTGGCCTTTTGGTAAAGGTGGGCAGGATCTATGACGGGGTTTGTCTTGAGTAATTCCTCCGTGGCCGCAGATTGCAGTTGACGAGCAAGGCTGAATTGGACGGCGGCAGTGGAGGAGCTGGAGGCGACGTACATGGGCCACGCGACGGCACGGAAGTTATGGTGGTCGAGGTAGAGATAGTAGAGCCAGGCACTTCTGATGTTGTGATCAATCAAAGCGATATATGCATCTTGTCCTAGATGGACAGGCTCTTCCTTGCCTCCCTGAGAGACTACCCATTTGGGAATCCGACTGACAGGAATGGGGGTTGGGGGCCGTTGAGGGTCGATGGCAGCAGGAAGCAGAAAAGGGAGAGCACCAGAGGGAGATGCATGGTTGTTGGAAGGGCGTGTACGGAGTGGAATGCCGTTGAATTTGAGATAAGCTTGCCATTTCAGGCAGGAAGGGTTGTAGGAGGGGGCATCTCGGCTTTTCGGGTCGGTCTTCTGAAAGATATAGAGGACGTTCTCGTTGCGGATGGTGGGTGCCCGCTGAGGAAGCGGGTTTGCTGGGTAGGTGAGGAGGGGAAACTGGTCGAAGAGGCGTCGAAGGGGCGCAGGTAAGAAGGATCTACCTTGGTGAGGCTGAGATGGTGGTTGGGCTTGTGGTTGTGGTTGTGATTTCGATGGCGAAGATTTGGACTTTGAGGTTTTATTACTGCCGTCGGTCATGACCGGTGAAGGTGAAGGAGCTGCCGAAGTAAGTTGGCAACCAAGGGATAGATTTGCCTGTTTGTAGCAAACGAAAAAGTCTTGTCGAAGCAGACGCGTTGGAAGTTGGGGTTGGTAAGGAGTACGGAGTCGTGCAGACTAGACAGAGTACATAGGACAGTACTCCTACTCGTTCGTAATTACTGGACGAGGGCCTCCCTAGAAGGGCTAGAAGGCTAGAAGGCTGAGCTAGGCTACCCACAACAGTAGTACTCCGTGCAGTCCTCGTACCGTACCCGTAGGTCGTTCATGTGCACCAAGCTTGGATTAGGGACCGTAACCAACGAATCCCACCGCGGCATGAGGCGTGATGGCTGTGAGGTTTGCAGCGCACGTGCAGATCGAGGCAAAGCGCAGAAGTCCATCGCCATGCGTCTACTCCACGCTTTGAGGAATGTGGATGCAGGGATTCTGGCAAGGGTTCTGTTGGGGACCCTTGGTCTCTGAGCGGACAAGAATAGGCCAGAGGCAGCCCTCGTTGACGCCCATGGACTGACCTGTACGGGTAGGTTGTTTGATGTCCTCGGACACACCTTAGGGATCTCCATCAGGTGTGACTCGCCTGGAACGAATATGTACCTCTCCAACGTCTAATTGAAAGAAGAACTGTTTCTGCAATATGCTCTTCCCACCACTCCTATACAGGGTACCGACCTCAGGTAAGTAACTACTTGTCTCAGGCACCTCAACTACCTCTACTACACGCATCATCTTGTCCAGCACCTACTCGCAAAGTAATCGAAATCCCACTCACCACCCATCGTCCCTCCACGCCAATCCAGATCATCTTAGCGCCCATAAGTTGATCCCTGTCGGCACGAACCCTTCCACCACTGGCACCCTTGGGAACCCTAGCCCAAACCCACCATCCCACTCGGCGCGCCCAGAGCAGACACGAGCACTTCACTGACCACGACTGACTTCCTCGTACCACTCATACGACTCTCCTTCCCCTCCACTACCCACGAGTCCACGACTCACTCCGACGTCTCGCACAAACGATCCAACTCAAGATCTACAACCCGCATCTGACTGTTCCTCACTACTCCCCCCCTCCCGTTTCCTCACACTCCCTTTCCTCGCTCGCATCTCACCGCCATACGAATCAACAGCCTTCTGTCGACTCCCTGTATGGATCATGCTCCCCAAATCCTCCGACAAAGTCTCCAGCCCGCCCAAAACTGCCCGGGTTGAAGATGGAAAGGTTAAAAAACTAAAGTCTTCCACCAAAGCCGAGCCCACCATTACTGCCATCCAGCACATCAATGGCAAAACGTACGCCTGTGAGTCCTGTAAGCGCGGTCATCGAGTCCACAAATGCGACCATGGCAAAACAAGGCCTATCTCAGAGACAAATCAACCCGGCAGGCCCTCAGGAGGGCAGAAACGTGGCTGTCAGTGTCCCAGAAACTGTGCATGCACCTCAAAGACGTGCAAATGCCAGCGCGACTGTTCCTGCACCCAGGATATGTATGTCATCGTCAGAGTCGACGGCCCCCAGTTGCTCAACCGCGATGCCTCCTCAACCCCAAAACCCGTCTGGGAGGATGCTGACGGCAATAAAATGACCCTCAAAAAGGTCTGGGCCGATGCCAATGGGAAACAGATCGATGAGGAGGAATACAACAAGAGAAGGCAAAAAAACAAGGAACGAGAAGAAGGCTTGCCTCCAACCCTCGACCTCATGTCGTGCTGTGCAACGACCACGACCACGACGACAGTGAAACAACCCAAGCAGGAACCCGAATCTCCTCCACCCACCGCTCCCGTTGGTGGCTGTCGACACCGTCAAAATCTCTCTTCCTTCCCCGCCAATGCCACTCTGGTCCCCGACCAGCCACAACTATCTGCCAAATCTGCCAATGATCCTCTGATGGCCGCTTGTTCCTGTGGCTCTGGCTGTTCCTGTTTGTACTGTCCTGACCATCCCAACAACGCTACTTCCATCAATCACACCCAACAGCAGGTCAAAAATTTCGCCGAACAGGCCTACACCGGTCAAGGCTTCGTCCCAAATCCTTCCTTCGTCCCAGAAACACACTCTAGGTCTTGCATGGGTGGCCGTCCAACCTTCTTCCTTTCGCGCACACCCGGCATCTCCCAACAGCAACTTCAACAGTTCTTTCCCGAAGACCTCAATCCAAACGCCATCTATCTCACCTATCCCATCCAACAACATTCTTGGACCAATCAGCCCATGGCGGCCCATTGCTCCCATATCTCTTCACCCTCTGCTCCTATGGCTGTCACTCCTGACACATCCGATCCATTTGCTGACCCTCCCAGCGATTTCGTCGACACATCTGCGCCTTGGGAGCTTCTGCCTGACGATTCCAACGGCACTTGGAACTTCTCCGACAGTCACTTAGGTGACAATGGTTTCAGCTGGGTCGATTTTGACGCCTCCCGTGGCACTGACTACAATATCGGTCAAGCAACTGTTGCCTCGATATCAGGCCCCAGCGATTTCTCCCTCCAAGTTCCTCAGCCGACGCCTACCATCTCTCCTCTTGTCAACTTTGATTCAATGCTCCAAAATACCATTGGCTTTGACCCAAATAGCAGCATTTCACCTCCGATCTCCCAGCTTGTGCACCAGCCTGTTTATCCGGCGTTTCCGATATCAAGTAATCAGTCAAATCCTCAACATATATCTCTCGGTATGACTCCGTTGCAGCACCCTAATTATGATGCACAGCACCTGGAATCATTCTCCTCAGCGCCACATTACACGGCAGTCCAGACTCCATCCGCGGTTCGTTCATGTTGTGGTGGATCCAATCATCTCCCGAATCCCGACAATTCCCTTGATCCCTTCCTTGGTCACGGAACCACAAACCATTTGAGATCAGCTATGTCTATACCAGCCCCAAATTCTCCACCTATAGCCAACGGCGCATAATTTGAAACGATGACACGTGACGCTGCCGGGTCCGAACACTTACTAAACCTCAAGGGGATGGGAAGCTTCGTCAAAGCGAGATTTTGTATAGATGCATCAACATGTGGCATGGAAACGCCTACGAGATAACTTTTGATACCCTTGGACAGAACAGATGAGACCAAACTGTGGGGTTTTCGAGCGTCAAAATGACTATACATCGAGAATCAATACGAATTTTAGGCTGCGGTTCACGGCTGTAAGCTGACACTTTGAAAGCCTCAGCAGTAGCATATGTAGGGTCTCAAACGATGGAACGGGAAGATGCTGACTGATGCTGCAAATGGAACTTTCCTTTTCCAGTCAGACGCATACAGTCCTGGTAGCATCGAGGGCTACCCTTAGTAATCAACCGCTCGTTCGTTCAGGTCAGGTCTGGTCTGACATCCCTGTGCGGCTTATCTTGCGCCATGGATAAAATGGGGTTGATATGTATCTATGCAGTGATATGTACATAGGATTTAATCTGTAGATGTGTAGATGTGTGCAGACGGATTTCGGATTTTCGTATCACTGGTGAGGACATTCTCAAGGCTCACCACCACTGGGTCGGCTCGCCCGCGAGCTCACCCGGATCCGCAAGCCAATCATTGATCCAGCTTACATCGACCATCTCACATTCACATCTCGAACTAGCGAGAGTTGCCTGTCCTAGCTACTTCCGATAGCCTCATGGACCTGGACAGGGCACTCAACATCATTCATTTCTCATCGAGTCCACATCTTTCCACGCTCCGGTCGCAGATGTAACAAAACAATCAGATACAGGGCCATAAAGCTCAGGTACGCAGTATTGATGCTGCAGCATCAAGAAAGAGAACGAGACCAGGACGCCATCGCTTGCCCGTTGCTATTGAATCATGGAAAAATCAGAGATAGCTACGTACGCAGCAACAAGAGAAAACGGAAGTTGAGAACATAACACTCTCAATTTGCTTAATGCGAAGAGATGGCGGGTGCGCTCGCCGTCAAACCTATGGTCATGCTGGACCTGAACCCACCGTGCTGTTGATGGTGGTGCAAGAGGGGGTACCCTTGGTGCGGATTTTCACCAACAATCCCAAGAGCTTCACCGGTGCCAATCTTAGGTGTGCTGGTGGCAGCGAGTCTTGCCGCGACCGCCGCCGTGCTTCGGTCGGTCAGGAGATTCAACCCAACGCTGCCACGTGTATATCCTTGGTTTCGTAGTGGTTGAGAACGGGTTGGCGCTTGTTGCCTCTCCGTCACCCGCTGCTGTGAAAGTGATTTATCACTGCTAGGGGCTGCTCGTTGCGGCTTTGTCTCGTTTGGAGTTGCTGCAATTGCATCTACACGAGCTTGGACTGAAATAACGTTGACAAATTCAACCCCATCGACGATCATGATTCCATTCTCGTCCATGTCAATCTCGTCTTCGTTCCGCAAGGAAGTCGGTCGCTTCGAGTTAGACTGGGATCGGGACTTTGATCGTGATCGAGAACGAGGGCGGAGGGGCGTAGGTATCAGTTTTCTGACTTCAGTAGACCCCCCAGGCCGGGAGGCGCTGCTTGAGTCGGATTCTGGTTGAGGAGGTGGAGGCCGCGGAAAGCTACTAGTATTAGGAGTAGATGAGAGTGGTTCGGCGTTTGCTCTCAAGGCCAATTTGGCGCGGGCAAGGCTTAGTGACATTCGGGGTCGTTGTGGTTCATGATTCTGTGATCGAGTTGAAGGTCTACGTACAATGTTGGAGTCATCTGCAGTGTGCCGGTTTGATGATTTGGATGTGAGTGACTTGGCTCGGACTAAACCGCCCACCTTTTCCATGATGGAATCTGAAAAGCTCTTGCGTGGCTGGGCTTCTTTGATGGAGGCTGAAATTTCCGAATCGTTTCGGTGGTGGTTCATGGCTCGAGACGCAGATGACCTCGGTCTGGGTATACTTGCGATCGTGCTGGCTCCAGTGCTTGTGCTTCGCGAACGACTCCGGCTATTGGGCCGCTTCCCAGCGGCGGGAGACTGTGAGCGATGATGTCGGACCTCGTCCCTCGATCGAGGAATATCCGGGCCGGGACAGGAGCCTTGACAATCATTCGAATAGCTCTTAAACGACTCCGTAGAAGCAATAGGAAGAGTTTGAGATCGCTGAGGCTGAGGTTGGCGATTACCATTGACGAGAATCGAACGAGGGGGAGATGGGGTCCGTGAAGAATTTGCAGGAGAGAAGCAGGTGTTATAATGCAATTGATGCAATTCGGTATGGTCACGCGAATTCAGCATTCGGTGGCACCAGGAGATTTCCCAGCCCAGCGTCGATCCTGAACTTGAACTCGATACGGAACTAGAAGCCGTGGCTCGGGTCGAGGATGGTGCTCTTCCACCTGCCGATCTCGATGGTGACCGTGACTTAGACCCGTTGACATGCAGCCGAGGCTGAACGAACAGGAACTCTCCACCGTTGATGTTCCAGTCTCCTCCACCCGTTGCGTCGCCATTGCCGACTCGACGGACAATCTGTAATGCCGATTTGACGGCCCCGCTGAAGAGAGAATGCTGAATGTAGACAGGAGATTTGTGGCCGAGGGAAAGCGTGCGATGCATACCTAGCAGATCGTATAGCTGAGTGGTTGGGTCGCAGTAGACCGGAAAGGCACATTGTGTGATACGAATATACGTGGCGATCAGAGTTGGCAGGCCAGGGCCGACGATGATGACTGAAGGCAGTGGGTGTTTTGCTGGCTTGGAGAAGTTTTGAGTCGTTACAGCCGAATGAGATTTGTTGGAAGGATGGAAGGGAGACTCGAGCGAAGAGAGCCTCCGGATGTACTCCTGACAATTCCCGCAGAAGAAATGTCGAATGAAGATGACCAATATTCGGTCGGGTGGAGTTGAGCTCTCACTGTGATTATCGAACAAGGCACTGAAGGGTAGAGCCGAGCCATCTGATGCATAGATAGGATGCTCAAATGCTGTCTTGACAGCATGCTGGTTGGGGATGGTTTCGACAACAGCCATGATCACTCTTGTGCAACCAGCCTGATTCTCTCTTTTCAGGTGTCTTGCTCTTCCCGTCTCGACTTCCTGCTCGGTGCTTCTTTTTCAGACTATGTGCCGGTCGAGTCCAGGTGCACGTCACACCCGCGTTCCTTGTGAAGAATAACCCTCTTCGACCACGATCAACAGCTGCTGTATAAGATGCAGAATTGAAAATAGAGGAGAAAATGCTCATGACCTACCTCCCTACCATTAGATACGTCAGGGCACGCGCGGGCCCCGATCAGCTCCAAGCTGATCTACGCCGCTGCTGTCACCAAATGGCCAGTTGAAGGAGATGGTGACGGTTCAGCCGCGGATAGCTGGAACTCATTGTGTCGGAAGACCCATGATCCGAAACTCAAGCGTCGATGCGTTCGGAGAAATAGTAGTAGGTTCTAGGCCCGCAATTGGCCTCACCAAATTGAGGAGCAAACATCAGGAGGAGGGTGGGATCGATGTTTTAGGTGTTGAGTGGGTGATTTGAGCAAAATGCCGCGGGGGGGTTTGGCACTTACTGTTTCAGGCAGCGCAACATCAGGCCCCTTCACTAACCACATTGGGCCACTAAAGCAGCTAGTGCCAGTTAGTGGAAACTAGTGGCACCACAGGTGCTAGCAACTACTGTAGACACTGGCAGTCGCACCAGTATCGAGAAACCCCTGTCTTTGAATCGTCACTCCGCAAAATTTGGTGCGAGAAAATCAATACGAGAGCTACCGAGTATGTTGTGTTCTTGGGGCTCTGGCGTTCTCATGATTGATTCTGCCAGATTGCAAGAAATTCGGCCAAGGCGCCCACTTGGATCTTGCATGCTTGTGCAAGACAATGGATCCATGGCCAATACTGCGTATGCGTCGATGTTCGATGGCAAGGTATGAGGTGCTCGGGATATAAGAAAACACGACACTTAGTACGCTTTAAGCCATATTACGAACGACTTGGGATTTGCCGGGAGCCCTGGTACCAGGTCGATATGACAAGTTACCTGTGTACCCGTAATATTCCCGCCACGAAGCTGGCACTTTACTTCCAAAATCGCTCAGGTGTAGGTACCTAGAGTTACATTAGCCATGTAGCTGGATTGTACTCTATTTTCGATCGCTAATACAAAAATGTCACCCTTGAAGGTCAAGTAATATTGACCACTCAATGAAAGGTTACCTAATTACTTAACGAGTGTGTGGCTACGGAAACCCTCGCCCAAGAAGTAAAAATGACAAGCACAAACATGAACACAATCTGATCTGTCAATCTGATCCCTCTACATCTACCACGAGATTTCTTTCCATCGCTCTCCTCGCCACAGCCCCTCGCTTCAAGCAAAAGACATTCCTCCCCTATACTGGCCAAAACGATTCTCCTTGTCATTCAAGCAGAGCCTGCTCCCCGGCATAGACTCAGGGCCCTTCTCCACAGACTAGCTCCGAACTTCTCTGACTGTTCCATCAGTTTGAAGCTGGCCGTCATGCTTCTGGCCGACAACATCCCGTTGCAGGTACTGGCGGTACTTGCACAAGTCGCAGTGTTGATGCTGGACCCGACGGACGTTGAGCCGCCTCATTGGCAGTTCCAAAGAAGAACAGCCAAGCTGGTAGGAGGGCTCGGCTGAATAGAACCCGTCGGAGGTTTGATGACTGCATCATAAATAACTGTAAGAGTATGTGTGCTGGCTCAATCTTGAGCTCATTTCTTGTCACTGAGATTTCGTCGTCATCCATGCTTCAATCAGTCGTACCCACCCCCAATTTGGCTAGCAAAAGCAGTCGATACACTCCTTGCATCCTCATCCTCGTGAATGCCTTTGCCGACCTTATGATTCCCAAGATACCCGATGTTGGGACCGCCCCCCTCGACGTACCTCTTCAAACGATCGGCCTGGTTGTAGCTCGCCGGCTTGTTGGTATCGTGAATGGACAATTGGTCCAGCGTGACGCCTCCAATACCACTACCAGTGATATCCGACTCCGTTGCCACCGTCGACTCACCCGCCACGCTGGCAGTAAAAGGTCTTGGTTTGACGCCATTCGGACGACGGCCATTGACCCCCGAGACCGAGGGCCAATTATCGGGTGTAAACCCTTGGAACATGGGAGGGTAACCAGCAGGGACACCAACGCCGCCAATTGCGGAAGAATGAATCGACGACACATCATCCGGAATATAGCCTACAACCGAGCCACCCTCGCGATATTCCCCACGTTGAGGAGCTCGCCCATTCATCATACCATTGGCCATGTGACTCGCGTGATTGTAAGCCATTTGGTATCGCTGAGGCCCACGGTAGGACTGCTTGGGCCGGCTGAATTGATGGAGAGATATTTGGAGATTGGTCAGAGGGCCTTCCACAAGGCAATTTCGCTCCTTGTAGTGCAACAAGAGATAATGCCAGAGCGGGTGCTTCGAAAGGACCTTGGGATTACCAAGAATCACCAACCCGAACTTCGCTCGAGTCATAGCGACGTTGAGACGGCGGGGGTCACTCAAAAAGCCTATTCCTTGATGATCATTGGAGCGAACACAGGACAATATGATGAAATCTTTCTCTCGGCCTTGGAACGCATCCACTGACGCGACTTCGATCTCCTTGTATAGTTCTTTCTTAAATGTGCCGTTTGCCTGCATCGAGCTGACAATGTAGCTGCGTTGGCCCTCGTACGGAGTGATGACACCAATCCCAGATGGTTTGACGCCAGCCTTGAAAAACCTCGTGACAATCTTCTCGACATTGGCCGCTTCGGTCCGGTTGAGATAAGAAGTTCCCGAGGCCGAGATTTCTTCGTTACCAAGATTGGACCAGAACATCATGGGCGACTCGGCCACAGGCCACGGGAAATCCACGTCCTTGCGCAGGCGATCTTGCATGGTCACTCCGTTCTGAAGTGATCCTTCGTAGAACATGTTCGAAGGGAATTCTGACAAGCATGGATGCATGCGATACTGGACATTGAGACGAATGGGGGCGCACCCAAGAATGACCAGGCGTTCAAACAGAGACTGGTTGAGTCCAGCCTTGGCAGCTTTCTTATTCATGATGACCGGACCAAGCTGTTGATGGTCGCCTACCAGGACCACTTGTTTGCAGCCAAGAACCAATGGAATCATGCACTCGGGCTCAGCTGATTGAGTGGACTCGTCAATGAGCACGGTTCGAAACTTGAACTTGGCCAGTCTCGGATCACCAGCGCCAACACAGGTGCAGCAGATGACATCGGCATTCGTGAGGATTTCTCGCTCTGCAGCCCGGGTCAGGGATTTGTACTTCTTCTCATCTTGGCTCGACAATTCTCCCAGTTCCGACTTAAGCTGGTTGAGCTTAGTAAGCTCAACATTGCTGTCATTGATTCGGACTTGCTCGTGTAGGGACAAAAAGCCCACCGGTGATTCAACATCTTCTCGTGACTTGGCAGTGACTCGAACGGTCTTGAGACCAGTGCGATGGACTCGTTCGCAAAGTTGATCCACAGCCACGTTGGATGGGGCACAGACTAGGACCTGCCCACCATTGGTCTTTGAAAGGTGGTAGATGATGGTGGCGGAGGTGACCGTCTTTCCTGTCCCCGGAGGACCTTGGATCAGGCTTAGGGGCTTTTGCAAAACCGACTTGACAGCATTGATCTGGCTGCCATTGAGTTCAGGGAGGCCTGGGACACTGAATTTCTTGGGCAATTGAGTTTTCATGGGGGCAGCGGCAACTTCGTGGCCCAGGAGGCGGTGGAAAATATAGCCAGAGACACTCATCTCGTCGATGGCAAATGTCTTCATGGCCAGCTGCATTCGGTCGAAGGATGTAGCTTTCCAGACGTAGTCGGCGGTGAAATTGTGCGTGCATTCGGTGGGGACAGACTTGTGATCGCCTTTGGAGCGTAGCTCGATGGTGACTTCGTCAGACTGGTTGTTAGGAATCTTGATGACATAGCCCACGCCTTCCCAGACAGGTCGCAGTTCACCAGCATACTTCAGTCGCATTTCATCACCGACTGCTAGCTTGACATCCCCGAGCTCCAACTTTGGGAGAACGAAACTTGCAAGGTGTTTGTTGTTTAAGCCGACATCCCAGCGCACGGTGAGATTATCCTGGGACTGGCTTTCCTTCAGCTTTCGATCATAATCGGCTTCGATCTTGACGAGTGGGCCAAACACGTTCTGGTATTGATAGGCGTCGTCGTAGCGAAGGAGGACGGGGGCGGGTTCATCATCGATGTTGGCGGACTTTTCTAAGTCGGTAATTGTGGCTTGGGCATTTTCTTTCCACAATTCCTCCAACTTTGCGATCATCTGAGGGCTGAGATGCCTGGCGCGTAATTGTTCCTGGTCGGTGGGCTGAGCGACAAGCCAAGAGAGGAAGGATCGGTCCTCAATCAGAGGCTGCCATCTGGAGGTGTCCCAGTTCATATCCTTGGAGGAAGGCATCGCGGCGCAAGGCTGACGGCAGAGCAGGACAACGACAGTGTCTGACTTGGCAGGGATAAAACCGAGGAGAAATACGTTCTTGGTCCCACAGTTGTAGCATTCCAACACGGTATCGCCGAGAGAGCTGCTAGGATGTAGTTGGACTTCCTTGTGGCGGGCACGGACCAGGTGGTTGACGATGTGCGAGGAAGAGGTGTTCCCACGGGCGCTGCAGAACCACTTGGAGCAGCTAAGACAGCGGACGACGGTGCTTGGGTTGTGGATGCCGCAATAGCTGAAAGAGCGTTAGTTTGGGGGCAATGTCAATGTCGATGTCAATGGCCTTTCAAGGACAAACATACGCGCAAGCATGTGGAGGCAATTCCTTCTCGGGCTCAAGGTCTTGGGGCTTAGTGGGTTGTTTCTTCCCGTCGACGGCAGCGCTGGCCAGGCTCTCCAGATCGTCCTCCTCCACACTCTCGGACTCGTCATCGTCGTCATCGTGCTGGCGTCTACGGGGACCCTGGGCCAGGCTAAGGACGCTTTCATCGGGGTCGAGGGTGGATACATCGTCGGTGGCATTGATGGCGGCAGCGGAGTTGGAAACCAGGTGGTTTCCCATATTGCTGAAGGCCTCCATCTTGAAAGAAAGGGGCAAGAGATCAGGATGGCGCGAGAGGATAGCGGTAGAGGAAGAGGGGGTTCTCTTCGTGTTTGTGGTTCATCAAGACCAGATCTCGGATGGCATGTAGGTTCGGGGTTTTCTATCGATTCGTTCCACACAACCCCTCCGGTTAGTCTCGTGGCTCGACGTAGAGGGTGGGTGCGCGCAGTGAGGAGACATGCGCAGAGCAAGAGATAAGGGAGAAGGGACACGGAGTTTGGACGGTAGGGTGTAGATTCAAAGATGTTGGCGAAGCAGTAGGACAAAAGAGAGAGATTATTATGGCATGATAGGATGTCAGTGGGCCACTGGACAGAGTCTGGGGGGGGAAAGGAAGTCACGAGTTGGAGTTGGATGTGCAAACTGCAGGTGCGACGCGGCGCACACTGGCACCAATGGGGAAGGTCTGCCGACCGCGGTTTTCTGAAATTTGATTTTACTGACATGCTCGATAATTACTCCGTACTCTGCCAGGGCAATTTTGGCAGCATCATCTCGTATACCGTCAACCACTGCCACTGCCACTCTGCACCTCAAACATGCTCCGGCGCCAGGCCAGAGAACGCCGTGACTACATCTATCGTCGCGCGCTCCAACTTCGGGATGCAAGCATCGCAGAGAAGCGTGCTCTCCTCAAACAGTCCCTCGCCTCGGGAAAACCTCTAGACCCCTCCATCGCCAACGACAAATCTCTGCGCAAAGACTTCAAGTACGACCAATCCCTTGACCCCGACTCTGCTGCTGCTCAGGACTCTATCGACGATGAATACTCTATGCTCTCGGGACTCTCCGACCCTCGACCCCTCATCACCACCTCTCGTAGCCCTTCCACCCGTCTCGCCGCCTTCTCGAAAGAAATCCGGTTACTGCTGCCCACCTCCATTCGTTTGAATCGAGGAAATCTCATCCTGCCCAATCTTGTCGCCAGTGCTAAATCTGCCGCCCTGACCGACATTATCCTACTGCACGAGCACCGAGGCACTCCGACTGCCATGACCATCTCTCATCTCCCCCATGGCCCTACCGCTTCCTTCTCGCTCCACAACGTCGTCCTGAGGGCCGATATTCCCGACTCTGCCAGAGGAACCGTCTCTGAGTCTTATCCTCATCTCATTTTCGAAGGCTTTACAACCCGATTGGGAAAGAGGGTCGTGCAGGTCCTCAAGCACATCTTCCCTCCCCGTGACGGTCCTCACCGGCTCGGAACTCGTGTGGTCACTTTCAAGAATGTTGGGGACAGTATCCAAGTCAGGCACCATGTTTTTGTACAAACCAGTTATCGAGATGTTGAGCTCGCTGAAGTTGGTCCTAGAATGACCATGCGATGTTTCGAGATCAAGGCCGGCACTCTCGAGTCCGGTGCAGGAGGCGATATCGAATGGGCGTTGACCCAATACACGAGAACCTCAAGAAAGAAGGACTATCTATGATACACTAACCAAGTCGCGTCACCTGCTTCAAAAGTATTCCGATCCAAAGACGTTTGCTCCAAAATGCAGGAGATCACTCTGCTGTACCTTTCTTGTTGTAGCCAAACCCCTCTCGCGACTCTTTGGCCCTTCACGCCAAGCCAGAATATATCGGTTATCCACCGTCAAGCACAGCTGGCCATGAATATCGGTCACCATCCGCCGTCTGGCGTCCTCGCTTGGACTTCGATCGGCTGCTCCTCTCCTACTTCAGGTGTGTTGACAACCACCGTCGCACTTGGCCGTCTCTCCGTTCCGCCATTCAAGGTAGATTGGTCCTCTTCCGACTTGGCCTGCTGCTTGAGACGCAATGGTCCAAAGAAATTCCAGAGCCTCCCATCATCAGCTCCATCTTCTCCCCCGATTCGACTCTCTTCACTCTCATCTTTCCGCTCTCCCTCCCGATCCATATCACGCGTTTCCCAGTCCACTCCCACTTTCTGCTTGAATATTTTTCGAAACATGTTCCAAGCAAAGTCGAAGGTACTTCCAGGAGGTGCAAGGGTCTCCACATGTCGGTGACCTGGTCGGCTATAGATCGTGTAGCATGCGTATTCTTTCGTGCGCTTTTGGCTCGCGTCTCCATGGCCAGCTCCGGTGTTTGGTGGCTCGTATTCGAAAAGCTGCAAACCCTGAGCCCATGGGTCCGGAATGCGAACACGAAGATGAGGATTGGACATTGTCAATTTTCTGGGGAGCGCACTAGCCAGAACTGGGTATGCGGAATATGGGTATGGCTTGGGGAAGTAGTACAGGGGCATTGGGCAAGGGGGAAGGATGGCCTTCGACTCGCTGGATGCAATTTTCACCATGCTGGGTCTTGAATCCCGGTCTCCAATCGAAGGCATTGCCTTGTCACAAGCCAGCCGAGCGTCCACATGTGACCTTTTGTGATGGACGAGTGGGTTTTCGTGCGAAACTTCATACGATGTTTTGTGCTCAAAGGTGAAATATGGTGCATAACGCACCTTGACTCGATGTTTCTCCAGCCTGTTTCTCAACTTGTCCTTTCTGACCAGGGTCAAAAGATAGATGAAGCCCTTGCTGTCGACAAATGGACGATAATTCTCTGGTCACCAGGTCAATTCTCAACCCACCTCGGATATTAAGCGACAACGCTTACTAGCAGCCATGTCTTTTTCGAATTGGATGCACTCAGCATCAAATTCTTTTGCTGCAGAGTGTTAGCCCTTGAAGAGCAAGCAAGTCCTCACAAGTTCAGTAAGTGGCAAACTCTTACCTGATACTTCGAGCCTCTCCGCCTTGCCGATCCTCCCCAGTGCCTGAGATTGCTGTTTCTTCATCTTTAGTTCTTGGATCTTGTCTATTCTTGATGCGGCTCTCAGTACTCCCCCGTCTGCGTCGTCACTAGAGCAGTGAGTCAGACTGCCGTCCGCTGTCCTACGTTGTCGAGGTCGCGGCGGCTTAAGGATCTTGCGGTGCTCGTACTCATATTTGAATGTGTCAAGTGGACGGCGACTCTTGCTCAGGAGACTGTCCTCAAGCCATTCAAGTCTCACAATGTGGATGGTTCGAAGTCGGCGCGCCTCCTTGACTTGAATTGGACTATGAGTTAGTGACGGGTTTAAGCAAACTTTGAATATTGAGGATCTAACCCCTCCAGAGACGAGGATACGTGTAAAGGTTTCTGAAGCAATGCACACCCCAAGATTCCCTGTCAAGTACGATGCCAGCTAGAATGCAAGTCGCCGGAGATGAGTGAGTGCTGAAACTTGATTGTCCAACGACCTGTCGCCTGTCGAATGGAACTGACTGCGGTACATCTCCAAAACTTGGGCTCTCATCAACTGGAATGAACTAATACTCACCAACGGGAACATAGCTCTTCCAAGCTCTGGGGCTTGCCACAAGATGTGTCACGGAGGCAGTGATTTCCTTGGAGAAGGCCCCGCCATTGTGCTCGACCCATCCCTTGATCTTGTCGTTCTTGTGAGCAGGGAAGTCGTTCGTGGATGCAAGGTTGATACGGGCAAAAGTCCGGCCCATGATGGAGTTTGGATTTCACGGATAGTCTAGAGTTGGGTTGAAATTCAAACAAGAGTAAAATATGGACCGATCGAAGGCGCTGAGGCTCGAGAATGGGCTTGGTGAACAAATCAGGGTGCGCTTGTCAAATGCCAGACTGGGAATCCACAGTCTAAGAACAAGCTGGGATCGTCTCTGCCAGTACTGTCTCAAAAGGGTCAAAGCAACCGTCAACGGAACCTGACGCTGAGCTCAAGCAGGAATGAAGAGGAGGATAGATGGATTGAACGACAGTCGCTTTTGATAGAAGAAATAAAATGAGAATGAGGGACTTTAGGCTCATCTAGTGAGATGAGCGAGCACATGCCAGCGTCAGTAGAGCCTGTGATGTGAAGGATAGAAGTCCAATAGACTACGGTCAGCGAGACTGGAATCTGAATGAACGACTCGATGTACTATGTGTGAGGTTTGCAGAAGCTCTGAGTGAAACTGTAAGATATTGGGCAGAGTGAAAGACGATGAAACTCTCCTGAGGCTAAAACAGGGTCATACCAGTCTAGCTACCAGTCTCCCACCGGCTACGGCCTACACCCTGAACCCGATAGAATGGCTACCATCAGTCAGGTCAGAGACGATCCTCCTTGGAAATGTAAACGAGTGGCATTCGTGGTGGGGAAGAGAAATAGCCGTGATGCTAGGCACAACCATGCTTCTCGTCTTCCCGTGTGCTCGGACCGGCCCTAACCAACTAATTAACTAGAGACTGGCAAAGACTGCGAGGGAAATGATGCGCTTGACGTCCGAAGCGCGGTATGCTCAGTGTGGAAATAACTTGGCGTGCTCTAGGTTGAAATCAGGTAACTGCGAACCTGTACCACCTGGTTTTGCATTGAGCAACTTAGGCGAGGAGAAGACAAAACTAGCCCTTCATTTGGTAGGATTTTTGATGGACATCTACTACACAAGACGTTGATCTCCACGGCCAAGCTATATCAAATTTGAAGATTGAATCGATCTATTCCCTCCATGTTCATTCAAGACAAGTAATAAACCACCTATGAATCTATCCTTTGACAGCTCTGATAAACCTGATGATTTTGTCTATGCTCTGCGCTCCATTCTCTTCAACTCCACTGCTGACGTCGACACCCGCAATGTTGTCCTTGTAAGGACCTAGGCCCTCGAGCACACCCTGGACATTGTCGGGCGTTAGACCGCCCGCGAACATGACTCTCACATCCGGATCGCGGGAGAACAGTGCCCGGACCTCCTGTAGGTCGAGACGTTGGCCTGTTCCGCCCGCCCCAGCATCGAGAAGTGGCAGGTCGTGATAACCCCGGGCGGACAGGCCTTGTTCAGAGGGCGAGAATTTGCGGATGACAGGGACGGGGATCGAGCGCCCGAACTCTATGGGCTCGGAGCCGTGCAACTGCACCACGTCGAGGTTGAGTTTATAGACCTTTTCAATGATGTCTGCTAGGGAAACACCGGCGAAAACCCCGACAAGTTGTGCACGGTCCGGCCTCACGAGGGTTTTAGAGGCGTGTTCGAAAAAGTCGGAGGCACCGAGATCTGGAAAGTGCGGTGGATGAAGCGCAGAAGGTTTGGGTGTGGTTCGTACAATGTGTGCTATCTGGAGAGCGACTTCGTCAGGGACGGTGCGTGTTCGACCAGGGGCAAGAATGATCCCGATTGAGTCTGCCCCTGCTTCGATTGCGGCCTTTGCCGCCTGTGGTGTTCGCGTGCCACAAATTTTGACGAGCAGAGGTCGCTGAGACTTTTGCTTCGGCGGGATATCGGGGTCACCCACCAGCCTTGATATGAAACCGACTGTGTCCGTGGCACGCATTAGCGCTTCTCCAACCAGTACTGCCTTAACACCATCCTTCAAGTATGCTTGAACATCCTGCGGTCCGGAAATGCCGCTCAGGGCACAGATAATGGTCGATTTAGGAACGTTGTCCATCAGTCGACTAGTCGTTCCAAGATCAACCTCAAAGTTGGTGAGATCACGGTTATTGACGCCAATGACTTCGGCCCCAAGCTCGACGGCAATCTTCATTTCCTCGGAGGTATTGACCTCGACAAGGGGTTCCATTCCCAGAGACCGCGAATAGTAGTATAGCCGGGTTAGAGTCTTGACATCGAGCATCTTAACAATCAGAAGAACGGTGTCTGCGCCAGCCAAACGGGCCTCGAGGATCTGATACTCCTCAAAGATGAACTCTTTCCGGAGTACCGCCGGCCGGTTGGGCATGCTTTCCAGACTTTGGCGGACAGCTCTCATGTCTTCTAGGCTACCCTTGAACCACTCTGGCTCGGTGAGGACCGAGATCGCACTGGCGCCAGCACTCGCATATTTTCGTGCTTGTGCAGGAGCACAGGTATTGATCGATATCATACCTTTGGAGGGCGATGCTCGTTTGATCTCTGCCAGGAGAGCGAGGGGATAAGCAGATCTCCTTAATCTATTTGGGAACGAGATCTGAGGCGGAGCCAGACCAAGGTCGTAGGCAGCTTGTAAATCTGGCGGTCGTTGTGAAGGAATAAGCTTTTGTGCAGCTACAGCCTGTCGACGGTGGGCGTAGATTTTGTCCAGAATTGACTCCTTGGCCAGGGCTTGATGGCCATTTGATACTCCATTGGCGGATTCTACAGATGCAGCAAGGTGTGTATTCTCTGACCACCTTCCGCCAGTCATGGACAGGAAGTTATCGAACATGACTCGACCGTTCTCGGTGAGAATGCTTTCGGGGTGGAATTGGACGCCTTCGACCACGAACTCCTTGTGTCGGACACCCATTATCACGCCATTGCCGCCATCTGGGCCTTTGGCAATCCATGAAGAGACCTCTAGCGACGACGGAAGCGTGGGATGCGTCCCTGCAAGAGAATGATATCTGGTGACTGGCAGGTCCTGCTCCAGGGTCGTGTAGCATCCCTTGCCATCATGCCTCAGAGGTGAGGTCTTGCCATGCAGGATCTCCCCAGTAACGTCAACCTTCCCTCCAAAGACTGAGATAATGCACTGCTGGCCCATGCAAACCCCAAGGATTGGGATTTTGCCGGCAAAATGCTGGATGGCTGCTTTACTAATTCCTGCATCTGAGTCTGGATGGCCAGGGCCAGGGCTGATGACCAGTTGTGAAGGGGTTTTGGCAATGAGCTCTTCTAGAGTGACTTTGTCGTTGCGGTATACCGTAACAGTGGCGCCTTCGAGGACAAGGTACTGGTAAACATTCCATGTGAAAGAGTCATAATTATCAATGAGGACGAGGTTGTTCGCAGAGGCACGCTTAGGGGCAGCAGTGGGCTGGTGAGGCGAGTGATCGATAAGGGCCGAGGGAGACATAATAAGTCAAGTGATCGAAGTCTGGTGGCCCTGTTCAAGCGACGAGACTCGGGTGGGCGGTTGAGGGAGTGCCACTGCAGTGAATTCGTGAGTTAACACGCAGTGCATCGAGGAACAAAATTATGGCCGAGATTGGAGGTGGTTTCCCCAGACTGCCCGCATCGCTCTGCTACGGTCAAGTACTGTCTTTTTACGGTGGAGTATGGGTGCACATCCGCAGCGGTTCATGAAAGCTTAATTCAATGTGCTTAGAAACCCATTCGTATGAGTAGCCCTTTAGGATCGATCTATTTCGAGGCTTGTGATCTCCATCTTGCCCAAAGCTTTCTCCATTGATACGGGCCGTTTGCTCTCCGCTGTTTGACCTTGGCGCCAATGCGTCCATTAGCTAGCCAGGTAGATGAGCGGAGTCTTACACTCTTTGTCTCCTACGTAGATACAATACCACTACGCTACTCCAATCTCTATGCTCACAAGCTCTTTATTGCTCTTTTCCTATACGGACACACATCGCTTTATCTCGCACGGCATCATGAAACCCGTATATTACCAGTACTATACTAATGGACGTGGCTTGGAAGGGCTACCTCGTATTCCATCGTATTAACTACCAACCCGTATGTGTTCGTTTTCCTGGCCGTCGCACTTTGCTTCACGCGCAATCCCCCTCCCAATCACTTAATGGCTACGACATTCATCAAATGGGCGTCAGTCTCATCCAGTCTCGCTTTGGGTGCTTGGAGTCTGATGATCACACGCACGGTTCACCGCGTTAAACCGTCCTCCATCAGCGTGTATGATACCAGTGAGGAATCATTTCTGCATTCTCAAACCTGTTCAGCTGTCGTAAATCCACGAAGGCATCAGGTTACATCCGACACAAGATCAATTCAATTCCACCTTCCCCCCTCTAAGACCCAGTATTCGGATGAACAAATTTTAGCAACATTTGTGAAAGGCTTCTTTGGTGGTTGGGTCTTCGCTGCTGAAGGGGCCCTGCTTGGTGCCGTTAAACGTACTTTGGTTGATTTCTCTGGCACGTTCACTTGACCCGTTCCGACCACTCTGCTAACGATGATGCACAGGCATTCCCAAATCGCGCGAAGAATCAATCATCTGGTCATCAAAAGCGTTAGATGAAAAGACACTACCGGCTTTGCACGCAACACTTTTTGGAGCTTTCCAACTGGTCGACAGGTGCCTGGACGTCGCAACTACCAATGTAGTACACACACCTGCGCAGTCGAGCTACGTTGATTTTGCATTTGGATCTGATGAATCATCTTTTGCCGGGGCACACCGCTTCATCGTCCACCGAGATCACAAACCAGGCGCCCGTGGTGGTGATGTGATCAGGATCACGTTTGCCTCGATGGTCTGCAACCCGACTCAGAACAAGCCGATGTTCTTAGCTAGTTTGTATGCCTTCCACAGATTTTATGCACAACTTCTCTTCAGGGAAGCCGTCGCACATGTGTTCAGTAGGCAGGAGCAAACGGCACTGTAACCTAAGAGGTCGCGTAGAGGGCATCAGACAGCATGTTTTCGATCAAACTCTTCTCCAATTTCGGTTGCCACTTCTCTCCTTTCGACAATATCCGTGGGCTTAGACAGATCAGGGGAGTATGTGATAGGCCTATTTTGCTCAACCGGGCGAACGATATCGCCTCTGTACAAGTCCATATGCTCCTTTTGAATTGACAGAGCCGAACGAGACACTATTGCTGTCTCGATCACCCACTCGTTGATCAGTTCGATCACACCAATATTGTGTTTTATTTCCAACTGTATCCGACATCTGCAGCTTCCACCTTATAGGTTTGAACTTGGTCTCTCAACAAATTCGACTTACCCTCTTTATCCTCCACCGGAATCCACCATGTCCATATCTGTCCTTATACCTACAGGTCCTCCCTTCCTTGAGCCCTACTATTCTATACTCATTATGACACGGCGTTCCATTTATCCAGATATCATGGATATGGACAACACGCCCGGGGATTTTGACTCCTCTAATGTTGAGCCGGCTCTAGAAGAAGATAACTCCCGGGTCAACAGAACATCTCGGAAGCCCAGGAGATGATGCTTGATAAAGACAACAGTCGAAGGGAGAGCAAGGCAAATTTCCAAGCACTCGAAGTTACATTACCATCTATCTCGATCATCTATGAATAAGAGGCTTCATCTTTGGCTCAATGTTTGCAATCCTTGACTTGCTCGGCAGAAGGCTTGCCTACAGCTGACCAAGAGCAAACTATCTCATTCGTTTCCTATTCGAAGTCCTCAAATTTACTCACTCAAATGTGCCGCGAAGCCAGCACCATCCGAGAAAAGCCTGCGCCTTCCGAGAGTCTCGAGATGTTGGAGGATTTGGACTGTGCAATTGTACGGGCGAGTCAGCGTAGATGAGATTTCTGTCTTCTTCTACTCTATGGTCACCGTTCTGGTTTATATAGAAAATTACTAGGCAAATGACCTCCTGGAGCCTATTTTCCATGATTCCAAAGCATTCCAGAGGCTGTAGCACTGACTCATTGATCGTCATCACAAGGTTGCCTGCCAGCCTGTTCCATCAATAGTCATTTAGGCGCCAACACGAGAATGCAAGAAGACCTTCACCAGACCAGCCCCCCAGCTTACAATCACCATATCAGGTCCGCCCATGGCCTAAGTGGTGCGGCGAAGACGGCGTTGATTATTAACAACAAGGGTCGTCTGTGCAGCAAGCAAGACATTGAGGAATCCTCTGATGATTCTGATTTCTGAAACCATATCATGACATTAGTCGCCACATCAATACCAGAATTATGGATGCATTATACTATGGTAGTAGATGCATAGATATTAGAGAAACCACATTTTACTAAGTAGATATTTGAATTAATGGAACATCGAAGGAATCTTATTCTCTTTCGTTGCATCATATAGCACCTACCACCAGCAATTGGCCGGATATACCACGCAAGCGAGCTTCCATCTGTCAATTGTTCAAGGCATTCTGTCCCTGGTGGTCTAGCTGTTGTGGCAACCCCTGGCGCGATCAAGGGCACCGTGGCCTTACTTCTAGTGTACTGCTTCGTCTTCAATGTCACAATTGGGGCCACAGCTTACACTATCTTGGCCGAAGTTTCCACTCCCCGATTGCGTGTCAAGGCCGCTTCCATGGCATTCGCTTTTGAGAACACGCTGTTTGTAAATTTTCTCCCCAGGGAGCTCACGCGATTGTGCAAATGCTAGTACCTATGTAGACGATGTAGGGCTTTGTTCTCCCGTATCTCTTCAACCCTGAGAAAGCCAATTTAGAAGCGAAATTGACATTCATTTTTGGTGCCGCCTCGATATCGTGCACAATTTACATCTGGATATGTCAACCTGAATGCTCCAATCTGTCATATGAAGAACTAGATGAGCTCTTATAAACCACGTCCCAGCTAGAAAATTTCAGGTAGTAAGACCTGTCCAGGAAGTGAAGGGTTAGGCACAAGCAAGGGGCCTGATGTCTCCGTAAGATATATGTCAGAAGAATACCGGCAAACTTTGGATACATGATGGACTTCTATGCTGCTGATGAACGGCTCTGCTCCTGACTGGAGACCGATGGCCACTGCTCAAAGAACCCAAGGCTGCTTGCCGTAAGGGCTGAAGTTGCAAATTTGCAAAGGCTATTTAGGTGCAATATTTCCGGAAGCCAAGCTGTCGCCATCATGACCATGCATAAGAGATTTCTTATTTTGTCGATGGTGATATAGCATCTACAATGAAACCAAGATATAGATAGTATTGATTCCCTAGGTATGGCCGACTGGGTGGCTGAGGGTGGCTGATTACCGCAATACGCAATTTCAGTTTGTGCTCAACCGTAGTGAATACGGTGGGCTATCAAGCAGCCAAATGCGGCCATTTTTCACGTTCCTACGCGTCCAACATTGAATGACAGGCGCTGCATGTAAATTGTAAATAATTGTTGGGTTTGATCTTCCACCGAGTCGCTCACCTGTTGGTGACCGCGTAGGACATCCGCAAGCATGGCTCCTGGCTCCTTGAGCCCAGTCTACCTCCCAGACCTGGCCAAATGCTTTGCGGGTGATGTAATGCTTCCGTGAGCCTTCCCGCACTCCCTTGAAGAGAAACCACTGACGGACAAACAGGTCTTGGGACGATCTTTTAGAAGCGTTATTGTCTCACGACACCAAGAGATCTGAATTCGCCGTGGAAGTCCTTTCTGGTGAACGACCTAAGCGAGTTCTCTCGAAATCAATTCCCACTTTCTCCTCCACGTCAGGCAATTCAAAGACTGCATTCGACACAACCATTGCCACGGTTCCTCCTTCAGATTCGCTCTACAACATCGACGAGATTAAGTCGGATGCGCTATGGCTGAGTAAACAAACTGGACTAGAAGAGTTGGAGGCCCTCCGCGTGGTTTTCTTAGACTGGCAATACCGGCCCGAATCCAGGCTCCAAGAAGGACTGTCCGTAGCTGAAATAGCAAGTCTCAGGGATGCTCTTGGGTCGGAATACTTGGACAGGCAGACTCAGTCTCTCGCTGGAGCTCGCCCACGAGATGATTCGATCTTCGATGGTCAAAATGCCCGTCGTGGCAGGCTTATCCTTCAGTATCTGCGACAACAGGTCACTGTGATCCGCATTCATAAGGAACTCCTTGATATGAGCCTATTACCCGCGGAGGCCAAAATCGCATCCTCTCATCTACAGAATTTGGTCACAGAGGTCCCTCAAAACGGGGCAGGGATAGCGAACCAAGGAATTGCAGACCCTTACATCAAAGCAATCCAGTTGCAGTTGGAAATGTTGAGAACTGATCGCGAATGGGATCTTGAGGTTCCAGAAATCATTACAGCTCAGGAGGCTTCACAAACTACGCGTCTGCAGACCATTGCCGAGATCCTAGAAATCCTCTTGCTCAAAGCTAGGAGTCTTCCGGGTCGAGCTTCAACGACCGACTTGTTTGCATGGCTGCATTTCATGCAGTCCGAAGACTTTTTCAGTACGTTTACATCCGAACTTGAAGAGCAGCAGCTTGAAATCGAAAGAATCCAGCTCTCTGCATCCCTCATCACAGCGACTATGTTTGCTCTCGCCTCCTCCATATCCAGTCTGACGACTACTGGTTTGTCGAACTCATTATTGCGGCAAACTGATTCTGTAGAATTCTTTTTTGATCCCCTCGCAGCTTCGGAGCTTCATGAATTGGTCATGGTGCAAGCAAAGCACAACAATGTCCAAGCAGGACCTGCCGTTCTGTCATGGGCGATCATTCTGCAGCAAATCCGAACCCTCGCCTCTCAGGCCAAGGAATATCGTGAAAACCATTATGCGTCACGGATTGGAGAAAGTGTTGCAACTTTTGATGCTGCCACCGGTAGGCGAGGTTCCAGCGGCAGCACTGCATCACTTCAGCAGAGTATATTTGAGGATGTTTGGGACAAGATAGCAAACCCCAATGAACAGATCGATCCGGCAGATTGGCTACTCGATTGTGCCATGGCTGGCCTTCAAATTTTCGAGTATATCGTCCACTTGAGGAAACATATCGATTCTCCAACAACGATGCTCTCTGCATATAAATTGCAGACTTTGCAGGAACTCGTTGCTGTTTCTGTTACCTTCCTAGGCTATACCACAGAGTCCGTTTCAGCCCAGTTGGCTTTGATGTCAACGTCACAGACGCAATCCACAGGCCCACTACTATTCGATCCGTCCCTCGAACTACTACAGAACAGTGATTTGGAGGAAGGGTTTTTCAATACGGCGGCGCTGCGTTTCCCTTACGAGCCTCTGCCCTTTCTAAAGTTTTCGAAAGCATTGGCTAGGACTAACGTCTGTGAAGATGGCAGGCACTACGTTGAATTTCGCATGAAATGCCTCTCGACTTTTACCCAAACAGCTACTGATGACGTGGATTTCAATACTATTCGAGAGGATGAGAACGCGAACTTGGTTGTGCTGAACACTACCATCAATATGCTCAATCTCTCACAATCACAGACCTTGATGCTTGAAAACACCACACCAGGTAGCGTGATGAACAGTCTCATCCCTGCAGAGACGATTGGGCAAGTCATCTCATATTCCTTCCCGCCCGTCATCCGATGGCAGCACAGTTTCTCAGGCTTTGCATACCTTGGCAAACTGGTGGAACTATATCATCTAAGACTGGTCTCCACAGCACTGTCCCAAGTCGACTCGCCAGAAGAGGTTGTTGCTGAGATCATCTCGCTTGCGGCAACCCTTCTACACACGATCACAGGTAACATCGTTCCTGACGGTACTAGCGGCCCACAACAGCACTGCGTGCGGGTATTAGACGAGCTCAGCACCCACATGGCCCCAGGTACAGATTTTGCGTACTGTATATTTGAGATTCTTGAGCAGGAATTGCAGTCTTTCCGTCGACGATCCGCCGCAACTTTTGATTGCAGAGTCCTTGTTTCGTGTCTGGACTTTGCTGTCGCATTTACCAAGATAAGGCCAGCTCAAGTTTGGTCCAGCATCAATCGAACCAGTCTGTTTTCCCATCATTCAGGAGTTGGGCTGATGTTACCACTCATCTCGACAATTGAAATGCTACTGTGTAGTTACGATTTCCTCGAGAAGTGCAGCCAGCTTTACCAAACTCTCATTGAGTCAGCAGTCACTCGCAGTTGCCCAGACACATCCATGGGAAGGAGGTCAGGGAGGGAACCGACTATAAGCCCCTCCCTAGTTCTGCGTGTCCAAGGTCCCTTGCTGTTTGCAATAACGGAGGCGATGTTTAACGTTTTCCAACAAATTCAGGATTGGACGTTCGTGTCCCGCGAGCAATTTGCACGAATCAACTCCAGGATAGCTAAATCCTTTACTGACATATTGTGCTTCACCTTCAATTTTGGCGAATCTGTTGGATCAACCCTTGACATCAACAATGCTTTCAGCCAAGCCGCCAATTTCTTAGTATCTGCCTTTCGATCTGACCGCATAGATGACCTCCCAGCCATCCCGATTGTACGATATTTATTTGCTGCTGGTTGTGGCAATGAACGTACCACCAAGTCTGGGGCCGGTGACGGGTCCAATTTGAACTCAATGCTGTCATTGACTATTACGTTGATCCGGCTCGGCATGCTTCGAAACCTCCCCTTGTCAGTGATCGAGGCGCAGGTGTTCAATGGACTACCTGCTGTTGCCCGAATTCTTCAGCTTTATCCATCGCATAGGCCGCTTTGTCTCACTTTATTCCAATCAACGCTTACATATGTGGATCAGCATCAGCCCTCATCCCTCTTGCGTCACTTTGGATCAGCTCCTTGCCTTGACCTGGTCCACTTGCTCAAGCACATTGATCAACTATCTCAGACCAGCCAATCAAGAGATGAGGTTTGGAGGCTCCTTTCATTGTTAGTCAAGAGTACACAACAATGGGTAGGAACACTCATCTTGACAGGCTCCTTGCCAGATGACTCTAGGAAGCTCAAAGGACAGGATCGGCCACTTCGGTCACTTCGTGGCAAGACGTTTCTGCAGACTGTAGTTGAGGAGCTTGGAGACGTTGCAGCGCTGTCTCCTGTCGTCGCTCTTTCTATGCTTCAATTTGTCTTACAGGCCCAGTCGTGCTGGCCTTGGGTTACCGATGATTTGAAATCTTCCACCCACTTCTTTTCCAAGCTCGTCAACTATATCACCAAGAGTAGAAATCTACACAAAGACGATGAAATGGACCAGTCTCTACAAAATGCCATTGCATCTCACGTGACAGATCTGGCTACAACTCATCTTCACTATTCAACAGTGAATCGAGACAAGTCCGCCATTAGGACTTTTGCTCCTCTTCTTGAGTGGCTCGCAGCCAATGCGATTGATGTTTCTAGTTACAATGCTTCGCTGCAAACAAATCTGCGAAAGAACTTTTCGGCAAAGTATTGTGGTCTTGCTGTTACAAACATCAGACGCACTGGGCTGATTGAAAGACGGTACGGACCAAATTTCTTCTATGATGTCGACTTTGGAACGCGACTCTTCTTGCATGATCCTTATTGGGATGGCGGGCAAAGCAGAACTCCGAGTCAGTCCTTCTCGGCTGAGTTCCGGCGAGCAAATAACAACCTGTCCCTCGTCGACTCCGAGCTTGTCCTTCTGCGTAGCCTTCATCACTTTTGTGTGGAACATTGCAAACTCTTCGTTCGCGAGCGGGAAGACCAAGTGACTTTAGCGCATATTGTTCGTCACTGCCTCCAAGCCAATGCTCGGGTGTTTTCCCCTGAGCCCTTTTTTGAAACCCTTCTCCAGACACGAGCAGATCTGTCGCTGTCACTGCTTCGTCAATTGTTATCGGCCGATGCCAAGGGCTCGAGCTTATCCAGCTTACTCGAACCAGCATGGATAGCGCTCAGAGCTCAGAATAGGAGTTATGATGAAGCTATTGTCCATGACGACCTCGTGTACTGGCGCTCCATGCTCTCTATCTTGGTTATGATTGTCCAGTATCATGACACGAGAACCCCAAAACCAACAAAGTTGCCGCAAACAAGCGCCTCCATGGTCGTTCTTGATCCTGCGAATGTGGTCTTTTTGGAGATGGCCACAACAATAGTTGCGGAGGGTTTCAAGACAGTAGTATCTACTCTGCAAGAACAGCAGCTGGGGACACCAGGAGCTGAAGCTGAAGGTTCAAATCATGTCGGGATTCGCGATGTCCTTCTGCTTCTCACCCTTTTCCAGGCCATTCTAAGGCTACCACTCCTTGCTCAATTCTCGGCTGAGTTGTCGGAGCGACTGATCTCTTCCGGTGTCATTTCATCATGCCTGCTGCTTTACTCGTGGTCTCATTTACTCCGGGATCCCGAATCTAGTGATCAGGCAGACTACGCTGACCTTAGCATCCAGTTTCTTGTTTCACTGTCCTCGCTTCCACTGGTCGCAGAAGAGCTTGCAGTGGAAGGCGTACTTAGTCGCGTTTCCACTTCCAAAACCACTGAATCTCTTCAACGCGCTCGCGGAGGTGTGTCTCACATTGACCAACGACCTCGCTGTGGTCTCTTGTACCGGATTTGGGCTGGCGGTTTACTCCCGCTTTGTCTGAACCTGCTTCACGCCGTTGGCGGAGTGATTGCCGCCGAAATCTCCGGATTTCTGAATCAATTCCCCAATCAGCTCGTGAGGGCGAGTACCAGTTTCATGACAGGAACACAGGCGCGAAGAGAAGGCACCGATGTTCTCACTTTCCTGAAGGCTAATGAATCCAGCACTCTTGCTCTGATCTCGCATATTCTCTCCTCTTATCGGGACGCCGGAGCATCTGTGGCGGTAGATCCATCCGCACTCTCACCACTTTCCGGGTATGACGAACATCGCAAAGCTATCATTGAGGATTTGAACAGCAACCTCGCTCTAGAACCACTAGAGAGGGAAAGGCTAACTATCGCCACGAACGATCGGGAACTAGAATGGCAAAAATCCGCGAACGGGGATATCCTGGATGCAAAAATCGTGAGGGAGACGAGGATTGCACTAGCTGCGCTTAGGCGGGAGGAAGATTATGATGAAAAGTAATGCATGCTAGGACTGCTTGTAATTGTAAGTTTGATGACGATGATAGGGTATGCGCCCCTCACCTGACGCGCATTAAATAACTGGGTGGTTAGTGTGGTAATATGGAATAGTCCCCACCGGGCCTGCCACCATTAATTTGGGTTGACAATAGAGTCCTATGATGTATTGGCAGCTGCGCAAAGCCATTCATAGCTTGGGGTGAAACCTCACCATGAAGTGTTTCCCATGAGACAGGCGAGCACATTGGCCAGCATTGGATGCAGCCCTGTCCTCGGAAGAAAAGACTCTTGCTGGGCAGTTTGCGGCATGATACGATTCGATGCTCATAATGGTATTTCGGCTGATGATGTATCGTCCATTCTGCTCTCTAACCACGCCACCATCACAGGAAACACTATGGCAGCTAGAAATTTCGCGAATGAAAAGGTTCCTCCCCCTCTCAATGAACACAATTTCTATGTGATAATGAATTTTTGATGCGCAAAGGGTAGTATTTCTAAGGGACAATCGGCTAGCGTTGGAATCGGACCTTGTATTTACTGTGTCTACATCTTGAGGAGTACCACGGAGATCTCCAGCTGCAGAACCGGTGGTCAATTGAGACGAGCATGTACTCCGGGAGGGAGATGCCTCAACTCGAGACATCCAACTACAACCTTGCGCCTTCTTTCCGCAGCCTCTCCCTCGTTGCATCTCTCAACTGCCTCCTGAGGATCTTGCCGGAGGGGTTCTTGGGGATGGCGTCAAGGAATTCCACGCCACCAGCCAGGCGTTTGTACCTGACGACTTTTTCTTCGACAAACTTCTGCACTTCTTGGCCTGTGAGATTTTCGCCGGCGAGGCCGACCTGTCGGACGATGAAGGCACGAGGCTTCTCGTCGCCGTCTTCGGTTGGCATGCCAATGACTGCTGCGTCTGCGATGCCTGGGTGTTCCAACAGCAGGGCCTCGAGTTCAGCGGGCGCAACTTGGTTGCCTTTTACCTTGATGAGTTCTTTCATTCGGTCTACTATGAAGAACTTGCCGTCCTCGTCGACGTAAGCGATGTCTCCAGTTCGGAGCCAGCCGTCTGGCGTGAGGGTCTCCTTGGTAGCTTTCTCGTTGCGCCAGTAACCTTTCATGACATTGGGGCCGCGACACCAGAGTTCGCCGACTGCTTTGGGCCCCCTTTCTGTGACCTCTGCGGTGCCATCCTCGGTCATGATCTTGGCTTCACAGTTTGCGTTTGGTTCGCCGACTGCCGCGGAAGTCGAGATCTGATTGGGGTCCCATCCAAGCAGAGAGCACGTACATCTAAGATTGCGGATTAGCAAGGTGGACAAAGCCAGCGGGACAAGGAATCAGCCATACTCAGTCATTCCCCAACCCTGCTTCAAATTCAATCCACTGGCCAGCCTGTTCTCGATCTGCAAAGACACATCTCTTCCCAAAGGCGCTGCACCACAGCCAATGTTCTCAACCGAGCTCAAGTCGTAGTCTTTCACAGCAGGGTGCTTAGCTAGAAGCACTGCAATTGGTGGAACAAGCTGATAATCTGTGATTTTAAACCTCTGGGTGTATTCAAGGAACTTCAGAAAATCGAACTTGGGCATGATATACACGGGGACGCTCCTGTTGAACGCCCCTGCGACAAAGAAGGTTTGCCCATATGCATGATAAAGTGGTAGAAAACAAAGCCACGAAGCTCGGGCATTACGAGCCTTATAGTCGGCAAATAGAGTGGCCATTTGCGCGACCTGAAGTGTGTTAGAGATGTAATTCTTGTGCGTGATTTCTACACCTTTCGGTACTCCTGTTGTACCGGAGGAGTAATTGAGAGCCAGGGTCGTATCACACTCGCCGGGCCCCGCTAGATCATCCCACCGGAACCCACGGGCATCTTGCTCTGATGCGAAGAGCTCGCTCCAATATCTAAGGCCGTGCACCCCCTGGGTCTCGCCATCGAATATTTTTGAATTGAACACATAAACCCTCTCTCGCGGATCTAGGCCAGCTAGCTTAGCAGCTTCAATACCTGTCTCAACAGCAGCGTCCGAGCACAGCAGGTATGTGGAGCCGCTGTCCTTTAGTTGGTGGGCTAACTCTCGCGCAACAAAGGTCGGGTTCGCGCCAGTAAAAATGCCGCCTGCGCACAGGACGCCCATGAAAACCACGGGCACGAAGAGATCATTCCCACTGAATAGTAACACCCTGTCCCCTTTCTTGAAGTGTTTGGACCTGAGCAAACCAAGGGCAAACCGTTGCGCCCACAAACGAAACTGATTACGGGTGATGTAGTGAGTTTCGGGACGGGCAGCCTCAGAAAAGGCACGGTTCTCGCCCAAGTCGTGCGTAGGAGATTTGAAAAGGAAGGTCGGTAAGGAGCAGTCAGGGACGGAAACGGTCCAGCGAGATTTGTAAGGCATTTTCAAAGGCAGGGGAGGTGGAGGTGGAGGCGGAGGTTGAGGTCTTCAGAGGAACTGGTGAACCAAGACACTGGGATCGTGTATATCGGGAAAGAGCAGTGGGTACTGCAAGGGCAGAGAGTCATCAAAATGAGGGAAAACAAGGTAGACCACTGTGTTAAATATTAGAAGCAGCAGGGTGACTACACCAGCAAGTTAGTTATGTATTATGGAATGCCGAGTAGCCACGGAATGAGAAGAGATAGAAGAGATATCGGCAAGTCGGTGGCTTGTCAGGTATACTGAAATCTGCATGTAGGTCTCCAGGGTCTTTAACCGATCATCACCGGCAACCAATTGAGTAGCTTCATGTTTATTTAGCCTCTGGACGACCGTGTAGGAGCGGTAGGAAATGGAGGAAATAGTGGCAGTGTGGATATGGAGGAAGCTGAAGGTGGAGGTGGGGAAAACTAAAGAAATGCTGGACCGAGGTACCGAGTAAAGGTACTAACCTATTGTGGTTAGCGCTGTCAAGAAATCTATTGCTGACCAACTGGAAGCACATTTCACGTGATACTGTTGTTGCACGTGACCGTTTGGAACAAACTGAGCGTGTTGGGCGGTCTATTCTTGGAATTTTCTATTATCCCCAGATACCTAAGGTATTCAAGTGCCTGGCCGAGCAGGTCAGTGCTGTAATCATCACAACTCATCTCATTTCTATTACAGGTGAATTTAAGTCACTCTCAGTCTTATATCCACAAATACACGGCATCCGCATGGACACATTGCTAAGCAAGGCCTTGCTCGCTGAATCGACAGACAAGTACGTCTTCCTCTTTTATCTCGGTGCGTACCCACCTATTCAACAAGCGAGTTATTACTGCACTCCACCATACCCATCGAATTTGTATTTTTCCGCATTCTTCTGGGGATCATGCCCCAATCGACCAGCACTGGACCTCAGCTTCCCCTTCCTTGCGTCGATGAGCGGAGAGATCCATTGGTCTTCAACTGTGCCGCCAATCATCTTGTCGCCCTTTTTCAGGTAGGTGGTGGCGCCGAGCAACGTCGGCTGGAAGTTGAGGTAGACGCCCTCCCAATGGTGGCGGTCGACCTCGAAGATCTCGTGGTTGATGCCGATGTGATCGTTTTGCGCGACCGTGGCGTTCCACCAATCCCAGGCCTCGCGGTGGACAGGTAGGTATGCAAATTTGTGGACGTCCTCGGTGCTGCGCCAATAGCTTATGAATAAGAACTCTCTGGCGCCGTTCTTGTCCTGGTTGGTCCAGGCGGAGCCGCCAAAGAAACCGTTCTCGACCGCATTCTTGTCCAGGGCTCTCGTCATGTTGCTCAAGAAGTCGCCTGTCTCTTTGAAGCGTGGTGCGAACACCCCGAGAGGGTGATTCGATTTGGCGCCCAGCATAAAGACGACCACCTTCTCGTTGGAAGGATTCTCGGAGAAAATACCATTCTCGTCGGGAATCTGAGGTGCAACCCGGTGGATGATTGCTTCGTCGAGGTAATGGTTTCTTTTGAACCCATAGGTGATGGCCAAACTGTCGACGAGGCGGGCTGCCAAGACTAAGAAGGCTGGCAGGAAGGCATACAAGCGAGGAATGACCATGACAATGGCGGATTGTATGAGGGCGCCTATCAGCAGCCAGGTTGAGAGACTGAAGTTTTCACGTATGACATATAAAAGCTGTGCGGACTGGCTTGGCCAGCGGTGCTGTGACCTTGGCCTTTTGCTGGACGCTGGCAGAAAGCTTTCGAACGCCATCTTGGTTGATTCGAAAGACTACTTGCGAAAGACGGGCCTGACTCCCGTGTGGAGAGGCAATTTAGATGGAGAATCTGAAGTAAGGAAATAAATCGAAAGAATAGATGTAAGTGATAGTTCACCTAGCATAAGGGAGATTGCAGAAGGAGCAGGCAGACAGGTATATGTTTCGAGGTGATGAATGAGGCGGAACACACCCAACGCACGTATATATCCACACACACACATACTATACCATCATTTCAAACACTCCGCATGCTCGGAGTTGACCTCGAGGGTGGCTCGTGTCGTCCGGTGCACAGTTGATGCAGGCTTTCATCAGCAGTTTTGCAGAGATGATACCTGCATTAGAGTCCTAAGGGTTAGGACATACGAGTAGATGTACGGAGCAACCTTGGCGACGATGGCTTGGGGCTAAAAGGCCTCGCAACGGTGTGATGCGGCCGTATGGCCACTGGATTCTGTCTGGTATCATATCCTACATAACCCATCTCTAGTCAAAGCAGGTGATCTCGTGAAGTTTGAGCCATGATCTCTAGAAATGAATCACAATACAAACAAACCAAAGTATTGACAGCAGTGAAGCTGGGCTTCATCTTGTAAACCACCCGTTGAGCGGAGGATGATTTCGTGAAGGATGATAGGTACGAAACGAAAGCAGCGGCATGTTGGCCCGTCGCCCTCCCAGCGAGGCTGGATGGAGTTTTACGGCCGGGAGGGCCGCCTGGGATCAGGACCCCCCGAGTCCCCGACATTCTCGTCGGATCAACTGCACATCTGCAATGGCTGGTGCACTGACGACTCCTACTCGCATGCGTCCAAGGATGAAAATGTAATCACAAAAGGGGAGCGGTGGCACCGGTGGCAGCGGGGGGTTAAGGCCGTAAACACTTTTGGTATTGGGAGGCGATGCGTGACCTGGGGTAGTTGGCGGAACAGGCATCATCCATTGCCACCTACCACCAATCAGCTAATTACATACCTAATTACTGCAACTTAACTACGAGTATGGGGATGATGACAACGTGTGAAATCCACTTCCCATCGATTAGCGCACGTGCAAACCTCCTACTGTAGGTACATTTAAACTACTATCATGCGACTGTGTTTCCCTACCTTGGAACGGCCAGAATCATCACTTACACGGGACTGATCACTTTAGGACCATCCCACCGTGTTTGTTGACCATAAGCGACTTCTGAAGGACTAGTTGGACAGTACAATGCAATATTGAATCAACTCCCGTTTATCCGTTGGAGAGGGGCAACTAGGCTGTGTCAACTCAATGCAGCAAGAAGGATATCCCAGCTAGCGGGACTCTGATTTCTCACATCTATCTTGGTCTCTAGGATCTTATCGGGTTCTCGAGCTCTCTATCTTTATCTTGGTCGTGAAGGTGTTTCATCAATACTTGTCCTTATCCCCACTAGTTTCATTTGCAAGATGCAGTGGAAAACACCGGGCGCCGGGCACAAACTGTGCTAATCAGCCAGCTCTATCAACCTCCCAATTGGGGCCAACCATCAAATCGTCACTCCAATGCATTGAACGCGATATGCATCGCTCTATTGTTGCGTTTTAGCAGGCGCAAGGCCCAGGCCATTGCGGTTGCGGAAGAAAAGCACCCCGGCATCCTCGCCTTTGGCACCCTCCAAAGGCTCCACCCAGTTGCACCAGCGCATCGAAGTCCAAATGCTCTTGAGAAATCCCAGCGATCCGCCCCTGGTATCACTTCGATAATGACGGCCCATGACCTTTTTGATCGCCTCTCCGGCTTCGTCGGCATGGTAGAATGGAATGGTGCTGACATAGTGATGCAGAACATGAGTTTCGATGATTCCATGGAGCAGTTGACGACCAACAAATCCAAACTCTCGGTCGATGGTCGCGGCAGCGCCTCGTGTGTAGGTCCAAGTATCCGGGGTATAGTGAGGCAGGGAGGGATCAGTGTGTTGCAGGAAGGTGATGGCGACTATTGTCATGTTAGCACCCTGCTCCGTCAAAACGGAAGCTTCCAAAAGATCGACTTACCCAACCAGTGATTCACCCACAGATATGGAGCAATGTACCAAACGAACAGATTTGCAAATCCGTACTTGCTGCCAACCAGGAACAAGACACTGCCCGTAATGAGGAGACCGAGATCGCTGAGGAGGATCAACTTGGCATCTTTGGCCTCATACAAAGGACTATTCGGGTTGAAGTGGTTGACACCTGTGAGAAACCCATTCTGCTTGCCAATTCCACGACCCTCACGCTGGCCCTCGTGCTTGTTGTGTCCAGTGACATTGGTGATCAAGTACATGGGCCAGCCGCCGAGCTGCTGGGCAATCAAATGATATGCGGTGGCAATTGGGGTCTCCTCGGTGAGCTCTTCCAGTTGGTGGAGCAGATATCCCCGTTTGGTGGCGTACTCTTCCTTGGTGGAGGGCACAAAAACCATGTCTCGCTCCATGTGGCCAGTGGCTTTGTGATGTTTGCCATGGGAGATCTTCCAGGAAAAGTACGGGACCAACAAGGCAGAGTGGCAGATCCAGCCCACGGTGTCGTTCAAGACTTTACTGGTTGAGAAAGATTGATGGCCACATTCGTGAGCCAAGACCCACAGTCCGGTGCCGAAAAGGCCTTGGATGACAGTGTACAAAAACCAAAGAGCGGTCCTGAGAGGAGTGGAGGGGACGGTTTCCGGTGTTAGGAAATGGTGGAAAAGGTAAAAGGTCGTGGACAAGGAGACAACATCTCGAGCAACGTAGTAGAGACCGGTAACGGCCGACCTCTCGAAACAGTGCTTGGGAATGGCTTTGTGGATATCACTGATGGTATAATCAGGAATCTCAAAAGGGTTTCCGTATGTGTCGACGAGCTGCGTCTTTTTCTGGGTGGTTGTGGTGGTAGTGGCGGTGCCCTTCTGCTGCACTACCACCTCCTCCTCAGAAAAGGAAGACAACGATGTTGAAGAGGGAGAGGTTCTAGGGCTGTCGAGAGGAGAGATATTGGTGGAGGAGTTGGGCGTGGATTCGGTGGTTGCGAAGCGGCGAAGGGCAGCCTCGGACTCCAGAGCAGTGGTCGCCATGGCCAGGCAGAGATTGAGACCAGAGATCGAGGTTCTCAGGAGATCGAGCGAGGCGGAGAGAGGGTAGTAGAGGGTGGCAGAGAATTGTTGGGAATAGTCCGATGGCCGAGGAAGCTGACTGCAGGGCAGGCAGTGACTTGAATTGGGCGCGTTACAGACCAGAGCAGAGAATATAGGATGGATATAGGAAGGGCAGGAGGAGCAGGAAAAGTAAGAGAGAGGGTCTACAGAGTACGAGGCGCTATATAATGTACAAAGAGAATATTGCGGAGAGCATTGGGCGGAGAGCGAACGGATTTTTTAGCGGTGGTAGCATTGGTGCGATGTGGTGCATTTGCAGCGCAGTTGGCAGTTGGCAGCTGTGGCCTGTTGCATTCCTGTCCAGCTCCAGAATTTCTCAACAGAAACTCGAAGGGTTTTCGATGGGTGGGGAGCTTTTAACGCGTAGTCAAGTGGTGACCAGTGGCGGCTCTGGCTGTCCCTGGTCCCTGGTCCCTGGCCGGTCCGCTCTGCCCTGGGCTCGCAAAGGCCACTTCCCTCGTCAATTGACCAGGCGCTAAATTCAGGGCAGGTGACGCTGCACAGGGGTGATGGGCCCTGGCGCTGTTTCTCACAGCGGCCCCAGTGGGCGGTGAGATGCCATCATTAACCCGAGGTTCACCGAGGGAGGATTCGGTACAGAGTACTTTAGTACAATACTCAGCTCAGTGCTTCGCACCTCCAGTAACTAACCCACCAGCAGTGCCAGCACTTGCGCTTACCGGTGTGCCTACGCCCACACACCCTTTTCTCCGACCCTACGGAGTGAGTACTTGTAATGCTAATGACAGAGTCGCACAAACGTCCCGTACACCACATACGAGCAAGCACTGGACTCGGCACAAACAGCTGGAGAGCCACAATCCTTGGCCTCTGGGCGCCCTGGTCCCGACCCCCTATGAATTCTGTTCTGACAATTGAATTCTACTGCCATCTGTGACCACTACTGACTACAGCAGTACGGAGTATTCGATCTCGAGCTCCATGTTGCTCCCTTTCATACACATCGGGATACTGGCTGTCGAAGTCGAGACCACTCTTCGTGATCGCTCACCTGACGCAACTGCCCGGCGTAGTGGCTCAGATGATCGTCGTCCACGGTGGATCTTTGCTACGGATTTGTGCCCATCGTGTCCGGAGTATTTCTGGTAAGGTTCGACCATCGGATTCTCTTCTTGTCACTGTTGGGCCTCAATCTCCTCAAGGAATGGTTCCCATGGCAAAATGAAATCTTCTGCACTGGGTAAGTAATCCAGCTGAGGACCTGGGTCTGTGTATTCAATTACTCAACTTGGTGGTCATCACCGTCAGCTTATCCCTTCGACTAAGAGTAGGAAGGGCCGTGGGCATCGAGGGTGGACCAACCCCCAAAGCTCCCTCCCACCCAGCTCCTCACCTGCCTCATACGTCCCTTCCCTAACCTCACCGCATCCAACTCATACATAATTAGTACATTACATTTTGCCGGCTTGTCGAAGCCCACAGAGAAACTCTGGCCTGCTCGATACTTGCCTTGATCGACACCATGCCGAGCCGTTCTCGAATCGACCGCTAATAGCAGCTGTTTTAACCACATGCCCCTTCCAATCGCTACGAACTGCCCTCTGTCCCTTCCACCAGTGGCATAGTTGTTCACCAAATCAGCCTTCAAAATCGGCATGTGAAATTCATCAAAAAACTTCACATGCTCGTCCATCTTCCCTCGATCGCCACGGAAACAGTCCACATGACCTCGGTCAAAAGGAAGCACTGCTGAAGAACGCGACGATTCTATACTCTCAAGTCACGAGGATTATGTAGCCAGAATGGTGGCATGACCCCACAGTCGCTGCGTGAAGTGCCCAGCAGTGGTCGTAGTTATGGGGGGGTCGGTCGGGTGCGGTGCCGGTGTGCAGAGCGCAGAGCCCTCAAAGTATCTAATGCCAAACCCTGAGAGTGCCGCAAGTTATAACTCCATAGAAGCATCCAGAGTGGCTACCTAGGAGTAGGTAACTATAAGCGATTATGGGAGTCCAGTCCTTTGTACATACATCCACATCCACAATTTGGAGCTCCAAGCCAATTTTTGTTGGGACGGGAGCCTTAATCTCAGCTAGGGCAATGGCCTTGGCCATCTTGCCATCTGTCCTCACTCTTCAGGTACCGGCTGCCGAATCTCGGAACGTGTCCAGGGTAGCACTGCCCGACACCGTTTGAGGTTAGTCTACGGCCCGGGCCGTAACTCTCCCAATGACGGAACGACCAGACAGCCCCTGCAGATCTCCCCTCCTGCGAGTCATTCCAAGGAGCATACGAGTAAAATACCCCCCAGGGTTCTAATCGAGATCGCTCAAAAGCTACCAGGGACTCCGGATTTTGAATGCTTATTGTTCATCACTAACATGGTGGGTGAGCTATTTCCTTCCTCATCCTATCAGGTGCCCCCGGTGTCTCGTCCCTACCAGTCTCCCTGTGCCACTGTCTGAAGCAGCTCCAAACACCTCCACGGTGGTGCTCCGGAGATCCGGGATGACAAGGATGCTGCGGCCCTGTCCGGTGTTATATACCTCACTGTTGACCTCTGTCCAGCTATCACGACTGCCCTTTTCACTTCGCCTGACTTTTCTTCGACATTTGATTGTGACTGTAGGGAGTAGCAGATACCCAACCTGTTGTGGGAAGAGAACTGTTGGGATTTCTACACACTCACGTTGGAGTTGCACATTCCCCTTGCGCCGTCCTCCAATCAACCACGAATCTGCCACCGCCACAAGTTCAAAGACCCCTTCGATGGGCTCCGACTGCGGCCTGGATAAGCTCAACTCCAGAACCGCTAGCAACGGCTGTCCAACGGTGGCGGTCGCTTCCTCTGATGGTTTCTTTTGAATCTGTAAATTGGCGACCACAACCAGTGGTGGCGGCGGTACATCAACCTGTAGTCTGAGCTGGCGTCGACACCACTGTGCTCCTGACAGTTGAATCGACCGCGATTGGGCATGCCATGACGACAGCCACGCATCCAAACCCGCCCTATCACTCCGATCAATCGCACATAACACACTGGGCCAGTCCAGATCCCCCTTGTCCCAAATCTCCATCTCTTGTGTAAGCCCGGCTACCTCGAGGTCTTGCTCGGTCCAGGCTCCGCGAACTTGGTCTTCCAAATGTGACGATAGCAGCCTTGCCGCAAACGCATAATCACTCAATAGAAGCGCCGACTTGAGGTGCTCCTCGAGCGCAGAGAGAATCACGTCGTCAAGGCACTGGTACTCGACCACTAAAGTAAGCTTGCGGGTCGCCCTGCATGCTTCCTCGTTCTTCGGCACCAGCCGCACAGTCCAGCTCGCTGGTTGTCTTGGGAACACCACCACGCTGTCCTGATGCTTGTCGGGCAGCTCCACCGCATAATACTCGTTCTCCTTTAAATGACAACTCAAGAGAGTTAGCGGGACGAGGGTGGATGGGCTTATCGTAAAGCGAGAGTAAGTGCAAAAGGGCCTGTAAACATCCTGCACATTGACTATTACAGGAAGTAGCACATTGACAGCCGCCGTCTCGTAAAGGTTGAATGAGCCGTGCTGTGTCTCATAACCCGCGTCAATCCGGATGGAAATCGAGGCACTAGACGGGATTTCCAACGTATATGGGATTTCGATGACCACCAGGGATTCCGCTGTCAGCTCGTCAATCACCATTAAGAGCGTGTCCCCTTCGCGAGCCGTTCGCAAGCTGTCCGGAGATCGGTCACTGCCAATTAACCGGGCATCATGAACATTAAGTCTCAATCCGGCTGTAGCAGTTTTGAGTCGCAGCCTGCATTGTGTGATATGATTGTGGCCGGGTCGGACCTCAATCCACAGCCGCCTTGTTTCGGACAGATGCAGCGTCGACGAAGATCGGATCCGAATTGCAAATGACCGATCATGCGGATACACAAGTATTGGCACAACCGCCGTCCGAGGCGTTCTCGAGTCCTCTTCCTCATTCTGATCGGCTTCATGTAAAGATTGAAAATGATGGAGGAGCCTTAGGTTACCAATTCGAGCTTCAATCTCATCAACCTTGTACCAGCCTTGGCTCATGACCGAGGTCTCAAGCACTATAGCAGTGGCTCTTTCCGTGATCTGTACCGGGCCTGAAGACTGTAGGTTAATGTACCGCGGTTCATGGCCATCTTTTGCTGACAATCTAAGCCTGATCTCATGTGCAAGGATGGCCGAGGGCCCCGATAAGGTTTGGAGAGCAATCTGGAGAGCGAATCCATCTTTGCCCTCTGGGTGTCTGATGGTGGTTGCGATATCCGACACATGGAAAATGCTTGTCAGTCGCAGTGTGATCGGGGTGACAACCTTCAACACTTCCGAGAGCTGAGCTTGAAGGGGCTGGATGTCCTTGGACGAATCTGGAGAAGCTTGAACTCTATCATGCGGCACAGATTGCAAACACGAAATGAGACATTTCGCATATTCGTTGGGTCTGTCTAGATGCCTTAGACAGTCGGCATATATTCGGAGTAGATGATTATCCGCCGGATGCCTAGAGGGTCGAGGCAAGGGTCCAAGGATGCTGCCAAGATATCGCGCTGCAATAGCAAAATTCTTCTGCGCGTATTCGAACTCTACGAGATCAACCAAAGCTTGATGCAGTGCTGTGTAGCTTTTGGTACGACCCAGAAGACGGTATGAAAATATTGTCAGCAGAATGTATAGCTCTAGGAACGTCGTTCTAGAGATCGCCACTGCCCTGAGTACTTGTGATTGCAGCCCTGCAAGGCCTTCGCCATCGCTTTCGCCATCGCCTGTATCATCGATGATTTCCGAATCACAGTCTAGGCGCGTTTCCTGCCCCTTCAGCGCCATTGTAACGCATTTTTTCAACTCGGCAGTCCACACCTTAGCTGCCTCCAAGTTCTGAAGGACACGCCTCGCCATTAGAGACAGCTTTGAAACCCAGAACAGCAACCTTTCTGAACCAGGGCGGGAGAGTAGTACCTGTTGGAGATTTGTGCTATCTGCCATCATGCTGTGTCTATGGTTGCGATCAAGGGGTTGGTCGCGGGAAGAAGATCCAAGATTGGAAGCGAGGGACAAGCGATGAAGATGCGTTTCTACATCAGACAAGAGAGTCTCTGGTGCAGCTTCCGCATTCTGAGCAAGTTCCAGTGCGTCAATCGACAGTGAACTCGTCCAGTACACTAGGTCAACTCCCAAAGCTGGGGTGACTTTGCTAAGAATCTGCAAAATTGCACACCATGTCCAGCTTGAAACAATGTTTCCTGTCACGGTTCGTTGACTGTGCAATTCTTCCTCGCTTAAACCTTCCTGACCGCCCCAGGCCATGTAAAGCTCAAGGCGAAGAATACGACCAGCTAAGTTGATAAAGTGAGTCGCCCGCTCTGCGACATCCCCAACAATGTGGAGATTAATGGCAGTCTTCTGTGGAGCCTGCACGGTTGGTGAAGGCGCTTCAGCCTGCCTGAGCAGGATCTCGATTTGTCTAGTAAAGAGGTACACTCGCAGATCCAATGCCGATACCTCGTTGGACAAGATTAGTTCGCGATATCTTTGGCGGTCGACATCAAAAGGAAAATGTGCACGATCAGCCACGAGAAGTTGAGACAGGTGCATCGGGACGTTGTGACTAGGAATGGGGGTGACCTTAGTGTTTGCCTCCAGCGCGGCCCTAAGAAGGGCTTTGGATTCCTTGGAGAAGAGAAGCAGTGCGCCGTTCTCGTCATCGTCTCCCTTCTCCGACGCTTCTTTGATGAGAGTGTCCAATCCTACCGAGAGCTCGTCATAGACAGAAAGAGCGTCGTCCAATAAACCAACATTTTCAAAGCCTCTGGCTAGGCCTTCTTTCAGGACGAAGAAGGTGCAGAAATTCCAGCCTGGCAGACTTCTTTGATTATCTCTTTCCCGAATATCAAGCTCGTATTGTGCTACTCGAGCATCGAACGATCGCAGGATGCAGGCCTTCAGGCATTCCACTAAATCTTGCCATTGTTCTTCCAGCTCAGCCGGTGTCAACGCAGTCGACTTGTCGTTGGGCTCAAGAAGCCTAATCTGGGACACGCGGGTGATGGAGGATTTTGAACTGCTGCTGAAATCGGCCCGTAACTTGTCGAAGATAGTAGAAGAACTCTTGCCAGACCATTTCGATTTGCTATTAACGCTATCGGTGCTCTCGGCAGTCTCCAAGGTGATGTGTTTAGAGGAACGTGGTTGACTGGCTGCCGGAGTATTTGACAAGACCACGTGCACTATCAACCACTCGGAAGCGTCGTGATTCTCCTGTGTTTTGAGAGCAGACTTTGACTCCCCCGTGGGAGTCACTGACTTAACCCATTGGCGAACCTCTTTCCTGGCCTTCTCCTTGTACGTTTCCTTGTCGTCGCATCGTAGCAAGTAGAGCTTGACATAGGGAGTTTCGCGCAAGCCAGGAATCTGATGGCGGCGAATACTGGCATGAGAACCGTTTGCAGTCTGCTCACGAGTCAGAGCAATATTAAGGTTTGGGATGGAGCGCAGGGGTCGGTTAGGGGACTTCCAGTGAAGGTTCTTGAGGGGACTTCTGGAGGAGAGGCGAGGCTCGACCGAATCGAATAGATTGCTTGGATCCGTGCATTGAACAATCACCTTGGAATTGGAGGGGGTTGTGTCCGCGCCGTCCATGATCTGATGGAGAGTCTCTCGCTGGTAGAGGAAGCACTTAGACACATTTTGAAGCGGGCTTTTCGGGAGAAATATAATTCTCAATCACCAGTCGCATGCTTGGACCACAGTCGGCCTGGAATGCTAGAGGTTTATGATTAATGGGCAGTAGCACGCACCATGAAGACCTGCACGTGAAAAGGGAGGAACTAAAGTGCGCTTCGACACGCGACTGACGACCGTATATTTTCAAATGACTGATTCTGATTTTCTCTTATATCACGTGATATGGGACTAGGTACCACCCATACCTAATGCAGTATGGCTGAGTCAGACACTGCGCTCCTGCCCTATTATTACGACAACTAATTATTGACCCCTAAGGTCTGAGTTCTGCCACTCCGCCTTATTTCAGTCGGCCACAATTCTAACTACACTACGGAGTACCACTACTGATGTTACTTCAACGCCCGCCTTCACGGCCACACATGAGTCCCACTGAGTCATGGACTAATTTGGCTTCCAATCCTCTATGTCTTGCCTCATCAAGTTCGTCTGTATATATCCCCCAAAGCTCCCTTTAAATGTAGCCCTAAAGTCAGTCAACAGACTCTTTCTATTCAGCTAGCCTCGCCTAAGTATAATAGTAGAGTGCTCCGTCTTGATCAACAGTTGTGCTTCAGCGACCTTTCGCGTTCATTTCAAAGTCAAATTCCACCTCCACCCTCCCATCATAGAACTTCCCTGCTTCTGTGCCCATCAACCCTCATCATGGCCTCTGCAGCCCTCCCTGAAACACTTCGTTCAGTCACCTCCACCAAAATCACGGAGCTGAAGAAGCAACGGGATCAATATGAGACAGCAAAGAGAAGCATCCTACAGGATGCGAAGCCTGTCACCAATGAGCTAGAAAGAACCCGAGTTCTGCTTCGAGGAGCCTGCCGCCAAGCTGGGATCAAAGTCATGGATGATTTGTCTGACAGTGATGGCTCTGATTTCAATTACAGCGCCTCTAATGCCTCGCGGACGCGGCGAAATCAGCAGCTCTTCTTGCAACAAGCGCGAAAAGACCCCGCCTTTGCCCCTGCCCTGGTGCAGGAGATCCAGAATGATCTGCTCCAGGAGCTTGAGCTTAAAAGCGTGCAGCATGGACATGCTCAATTCTTCTCCGAACTTGTGACTGAATGGCTCTCAAGCGCCGCCACAGGTGCTCCCAGCCAACCTTCATCCACTTCACTGGATGATTCCTCTTTTGAGAGCATTGGACGTAAAGAGATGCACGAGCAACGGGCCCAGTGGGAGTCCATTGTCTTTTCCGAAGCTAAAGTGGATCGGGCAGTTATCAAAGACTACCTCAAACAGCTCTTCAGGTCCGAAAAGGCAGTAACGAGTGCATACACAGACATCGAGGAATCTACAAAGTCCTTCAGCGAGAATTTGTGGTACGATAAAGAATTCTTCAATACCTCTGACCTCAAGACGATCATCGAGGGCGTTCTACAGACAGACCTCCTTTCTGAAGAGAAGGGCGTCATCCTCAAGTCTTTTCAGAACAACAAGGAAGTGCTTCAAGAAGTTGCCGATGTCCTGAACATGAGATATGCCTCCCTTGAGACTTGGAACTGGAGTACAGTCAATGGAGCTATCGCAGTCCACCAACGAAAGCAGCTTAATGGGAAGTACCGTATCTTCATGGACGAAGAAGTTTTGGACGCAATTTTACTTCACGCAGTCGGCATGAAATTCGCCGTTCACTTCAAGGCGTGTCTAACCAAGTTCTTCAACTCTTTTGCGTGGAAGACGGCCGCGAGAAATGTACCCAAGGTTGACAGAGACCGACGAGAATACTTCCTGGGCGGGGATAAAGGCAGTCAATCATCAGCAACCGTGGAGGCAAAACGACGAACCCAGTACAAGCAGGACTACTTCCTAACACAGCTTCCAATCACTGAGGCCGAGGGTATTCGTGGATACGGTGATGAAGATGGTGATGTGTCAAGATCCTCGCGGAAAAGCCCCGTCGAAACGAAGCAGGCCCTTCTACACCTGCTTATTACCGAAGCTACGTTGGCACGCCACCTGCGTCCTGGAGCTTCTCATGCCGTGATCCGCTCAGACTTCCAGTGGTTCGGGCCCTCACTTCCGCATGGGACTGTGTTTGCTGTTTTGGAGTTCTTCGGAGTTACAACGGAGTGGCTCGAATTCTTCCGCAAGTTTCTCCAAGCTCCAATGCGGTTTGTTCAAGATGGTGCAGATGGGCAGTTTCAAGTTCGTAAGAAAGGGGTTCCCATGTCGCACGCCCTGAGCGACGTCTTCGGAGAAGTGATCCTATTCGTCATGGACTACGCCGTCAACAATGCCACTCAAAGCTACCTCTATCGGCTACATGATGACTTTTGGTTTTGGGGCAGTGAGGACCTCTGCGCTCGTGGATGGGAGGCCATGACGACGTTTGCGGCTGTCATGGGCATTGAATTCAACGAGGAAAAAACCGGGATTGTGATCTTTGACCAAGGCACAGTCTCTCAACATACACAAGATTCGAGTACCGAATCCGACCTTGACGATGACGACTACCCTTCGAGCAAGGCCGCTCGTGTCCTCCCAAAAGGTGATGTGCGATGGGGTTTTCTACGGTTGGATGCAAAATCCGCACGGTTTATCATTGATCAAACTATGGTCGACGAACATATTCAGGAGCTTCAGCGACAGTTGTCCCACTGCACATCAATTCTGTCCTACATCCAAGCCTACAATGCATATCTAGCGCGGTTTTTTAGTAACAACTTTGGGAAACCTTCGTTTGCATTTGGTCGAGAGCATATCGACAACATGATCGAAACCTTTGTCAGGATCGAAAAGGCAGTTTTCCCTGGAAGTACGGTGACTGACCATCTCAATACGCTTGCAAGTGAACGATTTGGCGTTGACGGGATTCCTGATGGAGTCTGGTACTGGCCGGTGCAGATGGGCGGTATGGAACTGCGAAACCCTCTCGTCCCGCTCCACTGCATGAGAGAGAAGCTGCGTGCCTCCCCAGAGAAGATCTTGTCAAAGGCATTGGACCTCGACGAGCAAGACTACATTGTGGCGAAGGATCGGTTCCAGCGACGAAATCCCAACTCAAAGAACAACCGCCACAACTTTGGGGATGAATTCATGCTAAGCGAAGAGTTCTTGCGATACCGAGCAGAGCGCTCAGCCAACTTGAGCGAGGCATACGAGAGGTTGTTATCGATTCCCGACGAGTTCGCAGCACTGGAAACGAATGAGATTACAGCTTTCCTCGACAAGCTACCCACCAGGAGCCGTGGTTCGCGATCATCGTCTTCGGGTATTGGCAAGCCGTTTCATTCCATGACCCCTTACTGGAAATGGATCCTAGCTGTCTACGGTTCGCAGATTGTAGAGAAGTATGGGAGTGTGCAGATTGTGGATGCGTCGCAGGTTCCGTTGGGTGTGGTCAGTGTTATGAAAGCTGGGAAGATAAGGTGGCAAGGCTGAGCGAGAGATTGATTGGATTCGTTGGTAGATAATGGATGTATCCGCAGAGGTAGCTAGCTTTCTTTATTGTGGGAAGCGCAGTATGTGCCCATTAACTCACTGCACTGAGTTTACATATTTGATAGTGAATAGTAGCTCAGGCGATTCTGCAGAATGTGCGCGTGTGAGTTCCTCAACAGCGGTCATCACAAAATCTGAGGCGGGTCACAGATTTGGCCACACAAAATGATACCTATGATGATAAATATATTCCGCGATCAGACTTTGTTGATTGTGTTCTCTTCCATACCTAGGGACCGACTATTATATTCGCATTTCTGATAACGCTTCTAATCAATCGAAACATATACCTCGAGACTGGTCATCCAAGGTCCACTATTTCCCTTCTTCCAAACCAGCCTCTTACATATGATGGCGCGGGACCCGAGGATCCCCCCAGTATGAACAGCGACGTGAACGCACCAGCACCAGCAACGTCCACCCTGCAGTCCAATTCAGGGGTGCTGACTTCACGTTCAATCCTAACAAAATTACTATCGACCTTGGGTTCTCTAAGGCCCATCGGGCCGTCTGCCAATGAGTTCCAAAATATCGCCTCTACACATCCGGATCTAGCCCACCCGCACATGCGGTTCAACAGCGGCCGGCTTTACCAACTCTCGCCAGAAGAGACAGCAAAAGCACGCTCGGTGTTTCTCACGCTGCATGTCTTGTTCCCACACCATTTACTGCCGGCACTGGACCTCCTTGATCATGGGCTTGTCACGCGTCTTGTCCCAAAGCCGGGTAGGATACAGGTAGACGGAGATGACGACAGGGCCAGGCTCACCACTGATCCTACCGGCGCTTGTGGAGCGTCACCAACGAATCCAGCCTGGGAAGTCTTCTACATCCAATCCAGCAGCGCCGTGACATCAACGACGAATACACGACGTAAAAAACAGAGCGTCTCGGCGACATTCTACGAGGTTCGCCTGGACTCGTGGAACTGCAGCTGTCCGGCCTTCAGTGTCGATGCATTTCAGGGGTTGATGAGTGCAGGGGATGACACTGCCGGCGAGCGACCAGATCAGCTTGACAATTTCTTGTCTGGTATCCATGAGGCCGAAGAGGTGGGTTGGCGTGTTGGAGGAATAGCGACGCTTCCATCACCAGGCGGCGCGCCCATATGTAAGCACATTCTAGCCGCTGTCCTCGCAAGAGCGGCGCCGATGTTGTTCGGGACAGGCGTGGCTGAGAGCATAGCTTCTCGTGAACAGCTTGCGGGATGGGGAGGGGGATGGGGGGAGTTTGGGTATGGGTGAGTTGAGAATAGGACACCGAGCAACTGGAAGTTCTAGTATCAAGTGGTATTTGCGTCTGCCTATGAACGGACAATTTGTTCGTCGCTGCAAGATTGTCATAAAATATAGGAGAGATATTGACAGGGCATAGGGTTATTGGGTGAATGCAAAAGGCCACGACCTCTGCAGAAGACCAAGCACGATGAAAAGACCTGATGACGATCTATCACATACATGGCCTCAAGGGGTGACGAACCCTCTTTGAAATGCCTGCTAGACGAGAGATCTACTCCATGCATTCTAGATCCCAGGATTGGGTTGACCGCGACAAGGCATGCATGCGATTTCTCTCTTTCCAGGCTTTGCATACATTCAATACTATACATCAGCCAATCTGAAATGCTGTTGCAATATAGCTGGAGCACTCGCACTCCATATTGCAAACCCATCACAACGCCATGCTAAATGCCCGAGGCCCGCCCCATTCTCAGTTCTATCTCTGTGGACTAGTTTAGCCTTTCTTCTTTCCCTTTCCCTTGGCACTGTTGCTTTCGTCTGCGTCTCTCTTTTCTCCATTGCCAGCACCGTTGGCAGTGGATTTCTTTTCGTCCTTCTCTTTCTCTCCGTCCTTCTTGCCCTCTTTCTCTTCTTGCTGCTGTCGGTTCTGATTTTTGTTGTCGATGAGGTCATGGAAGGCTGTAATGGCTCGGACAAGGGAACTCAGATAAATCGTCATCAGTTGGTCGTTTGTCTTGACACTCATCGCTCGAGCAAGCTCACTGTTCTCTACTTGGTTCTTGCCGTTGGGCCGGGAAGCAGGAGGTGTGGTGAGGTTAGGTAGGAGGTTAAAGATGTCTTGCAGGTTTCCGAGAATGGCATGATTGATGGGGAGCTCACCATCGAGCACTTTCTGTAAATATGCGCCGATGTCCCGTAACCGTAGGTGCAAACCTTGCAAAGATTGCAGCTGTTGAGTGATGCGAGAAGATAGAGTTCCAACTGCGACGTCTCGAATATCTCGTAGCAGGTGTTCGACGCCAATCTCTTCAGCCTCTTCAGCTTCGATAATGGAGGGAGTGTGCACGAAGGTTTTGGTGGTGGTGGTGCCGTCGTCCTTGATTTCTTCGATGGCGAAATATGCATCGGTAGGAACACCCACTTCTTTGGGCTGGACATCGACAATGACTAAGAGAGGATTGGGGGTGTATCTCTTGAAGAGCTCGTTGATCTCTAAATCGGAAGCTCGTAGCTTAGGGCCAGAATGATACCAGCCGATCAGCTTTTCTCGGGCATTGACCTTCTTGAACATTTCCCGCATGGACTCGACGTAGTTGTGGTCTAGGAACCATACGGAGGGATCCTTCTCGTCTTCTTCAAAGGGGACTGGGGATCGTTAGGTATGGGAGGGCAGCCTGGTTGACGGGAATACACACCTGCGAAACAGTTTGAAACCCTCACATTTTTTCCATCATTCTGACCCAACAACACGCCGACGACTCGTTTTCTGGTTCCCTTTGCTGTGCGACCGTAGTGATCCGCCACGGAGAGGAGGACAAGGGGTGCAACAGAGACCTGGCGGCTGACGAGTGAAAGAGTCTCTGCGGTGGTTGCGGGCATCTTGTGGGTCGTCCAAGCAGAAGGAAAGGATCGGGATATGGAAGTATTGGTCGATCAAGGCGAGAATGGTGTGGAAGACTGATGCAAGGAAGAGCAAGATGAAGCATAGGTTGGATGGTCAAGCAGCAGAGAATGTCAGGTAGGCAGTCAATTCCGCTGGTGCCACTGAGTACTGGCCGTTTGGAGTATCATTTCTAGACTCACAAATCATGTTGACGCGCCTTCCTCTGCGGCCTTCGACTTTGCCAAGCCGGAAAGCCCACTGCCATTCAACATCTCATGATGCACCGTACCAATTTATATTGAAGTCTCGCTTTATCTTCGTCCCCAAACGAAGCTCCTATGTGGCCCACTCGCCTCGCTGGGACCAATCGTAATATCTATCATAGAGCTTCGTTAATAGGCCCCTCGACACCGATGCACACTAAGCGGCACTTCTACTATATTGATGCAACTATGAAGGCGGTTCTAGTGACGCGCGTAGGCTCCCCCTCCGGCAAGCTGTTTGGACCCTCGTTATCCTCTGATATTCTTGTGGAATTTCGGGCCTCGTCCTCTCCGTCGTGCTCACTCTTTGGCATCTACAAAGGTCTTGTATACTGCCGTTTCAAGCTCATCGAGGAGCTCAGCCACAATGACATCTCCTGGAGGCAATAACTGAACGAAAAGTGTTGCTGCTAGTCCAGACTTGGGATCGAACCACTGTAGGTGTGTCAGAACAGGGCGTTGCTCTGGCTGCTCTTCTACTCAGCCAGGAAATCTTTACTTACCCAACGAGGATTTGTCACTCCGCTCCATGCAAGACTTCCAGCTCGACGTTTGCCTGGGATGTCCTCCAGATTGAGCAAGCCCACTAGCCCATGATTGATGCGGAGGGCTTGGGGGTATTCTGGAGCAAATGTAAGGTGATGTTCACCGAATATATGTGCTTCTAGGGCTTTCGGGTCAGGCAGTTGAGGCTGGTTTAGATCGCGAATGGTCGATTCTTTCAAGATGCCCCCTCCGCCGTCCAAGATAGCGCCCAATACTTTAGCGTAATCTGCAGCTGTCGAGTGCAACCCCTGGCCTCCACCATCGAATGGAGGCTCGTCCGGTTGGATGTTACTGGTCGCAGCTAAAGTGCCCCGTGAAACCGCCCTGAGCGACAGAGCAGCTCGCCGAGCGTGGAGCTCAGGGTGAGCTGCGATGCGGAAAGTCGTGGATTTCAGGCCTAATGGTTGGAAGATGTTCTGTTGAAAATAATCCTCCAATGAGAGCCCAGTCAAAACCTCGACAACTCTTCCCGCCCAGTCAATTGAGACTCCATACACCCATCCGTCTCCGGGTTGGAATTTGAGAGGAAGCTTATATGCTTCGAATGTCGTCGGGCTTGCATCTGGCTTGATTCCCTGTGATTCTAAGAATCTGATAAGGTCCGGGTCAAACATCTGGTAGCCAAAGCCACTTGAGTGCGTTAAGAGGTGCCTGAAAGGAACGGGTTAGGTAAAGTGTTATCAAGGTCCGGCTGGTCAGCTGTACGTACCGCAAAGAGAGGGGTTTGGTATGCTTGCCGAAGGTCGGCTTCCCTAGGTCATCGAAACCAGTCAAGAGCTGCAGGCCCTTGAAATCAGGTATTATGGCGCCAAGATCATCATCCAAACCCACAAGATCCTTTTCCACCATCTGCAGCGCGGCGATAGAGGTGATAAGCTTCGTCATAGAGGCAATGAACGAGACTGAATCCTCTGTGTAAGGCGCATCAGACTCGTAATTCAGCTTTCCAGCTGCACCTGAATAAAGTACCTTATCTGCTGACTCAGTCATCACATTCAGCTCCTAGATTATATGCGGAGAGGGATCAAGTCGAGATAGACGCACCTCCTGTTCCCCTTACGACGAATGCAGCGCCATGCAAGGAACCATCTTCTTTGGCCGTGGAAGTGTATCTCGCCAGGATGTGATCGATTTCTGCCGCCATAGTGTCTAGGGTCTTGAATCGTTGAAATGAAATTGGTCAACTCCAGGCCAACAGATATAGCACACTTTTACATCTTCGTGGAAAGAAATGATTATTCCCATGAAGAGATACGTATAGCCTAGCCCACTCTGCAGACCTGGGACCTGGGGGCCGGTGTCCATGAACCGGAAAAGCCGGCGGATTGAATCTTGGGTGCATCGACTTTGGGCGCAGGTTGCCCATCTTCTGACTTTATCGTGGGTCTGATCGACTGCAGAATATTAATAATAATGAGAGCACTAAAATGTGTTCTGCTCTTTGCATAATTTGTCCTTTGCACAGATGATGTCCAGCTCGTTGCCAACTTCTGCGAGATGAGTCGAGCTGTCGCACTCCATCTCGTTCAATGTGAAGGTGTAAGATTAGTCAGAAATGCCCCATTTTACACCCTCCACTACCCCTGTTTTCTCAGAAATTAGCGCCCAAACTTATACGTTAGTGGTAATCTATTCATACAAGAATTTCCATGACATGTACATTACGCCTTCGCCTCATTTGCCCATTGCTGCCGCATACCGAGCATTAGTTGACGGCTGGGTTTACCTTTGAAGGCCGTAGGCATCTCTTGACTGGCTCAATCATAACTCAATTTAATATGAATCTCCATATCGATTAGAATCAACACCTCGACGGATCTGTACCTGTGAGAAGCACTGAGTATTGCACCTGTAATGCCAGTCGCCAACATTCAGATCAATCACCAGTGGCTAAGGAGTCGCTGTGTCAATGCACATACTACCGGCATTGCTGTTGCTTTATATGATGAAAACAGGCATGATCTCCGGTAGGACTTCGGTCCACCTCCTCTCAGCTTGCACTTTCCACAGTTTCTGTAACGCAGCTAATGCCGTCGGAATATTATGGAAGCGTGTGCGTGAGAAAACCTCCTGTAACCGCAAAGTAAAAAATTCTCGATGGGCCAGCGTCACACTCTCCGCCGCTGCGACAAAATATACCCACACCAGCGTATGGTGCCCCGGTGTGTTTGGATGAATCCTTGCGCAAAGAACTTTCAAAGACTCAAGATCCACACTACTCTCAGACAGCGGTGGGTTTTGCATGACACGTCTTAGATACATACTGCAAGCTTGGCGGATTGCGGTCTTGTAAAGGCCAATTTGGGGGGCCAATCCCGGGTGGAAGATAGCTGCATTCGAGATGAAGTCGAAATACACGTCGAGAGGTGTTCGAAGAGTCATGGTCCCCGCAGTCTCACCGAGCAGCGGTTGTGCGAAAAGTGTCATCATTCGCGTCTGTTCTCGCAGAAACGAATGCATCACACTCTCATGGCCGAGTTTTGTATTTGCTTCTGCTAGGTGCTGGAGAATTTTGAACAAGAATGGGAGATTACAGCCACCGGTGATGGTTTCGCCAACGAGAAGTACAATAATCGTAGCCCACGCCGATAGGTCAAGAGCATTCTCTAGCTGCGATGTACGCTCAAGAAGTTGTCGGATGATCGATTGGAGCCCAGAGTCTGCATAAAATTGCATCTCTGGCTGCAAAGGCGCCAAGTGATACATCGAAACGACAGAGACGGCTCCCTTAACAAGGTCATCTTCACATGCAAGTGGAAGGATGAGATCTCGATAACCGTTGAATTTGCCATCCAGCACAACCATCACCGGAGCCACCGAAGAGGAGAAATGGGCGAAAAGTTCTCGGGACTGTGGGCCCATTACTTGGAGCGAATTCGGGATTTCGAAACAACAAAAATTAGGCGGGTGTACTAACAAACAAGTTTCGCAGATTTCCGGAATGGCGTCCCCAGCAGACTGGGCCTGGAGGTCTCGCGGAGAGTCAACGATATTGTCGTTTTCCGCAACAAAATCATCGCCAAGGGCTAAATCGAAGATGTTGAAAGTTTTTTGGGTGTCCCAACAGTCCAGAAGGCTTGACTCAGCAGGAGATGGACTTTGTAATGAACGGCTGATTGCAAGTTCGTGGTTCTGCCCTTGAGTCTGTGTCCGTGTGACTGAGCCATCGGGCCACAATAAAGCCGGCGCTGCCATCTGTCCGTGCTGTGCCGGGCTTGCCACAGGAGTGTCGATAGGGATGGTGCGCCCTTTTAATTTGCCCCGCGACGCAATACCAGTGTTGAAGCGATAGCGAATGCCATATCCTGGACATTCAAGACCTTTCCGCAAGCATTTATTGCACTGTGGGCGAGTCAAATCACATTTGATTCGACGCTGCGAGCAATTATGGCATCCTTCACGCTGTGAGATCATATGTCTGTTGGGAAAAGAATAACGGGAGGGTCTTACCGTTTGCAGGGCCTTTTCGCATAGTTTAGGGAGGGCGATACGCCATGCTCAGATTATCCAGTGCAGGAATTCAGTCTGGCTACAAGTCTGCGTGTGATGGAAAGAAGACACTCATTACCACCAACCAAACGAGAGTTGGGTTGGAAACAGGGTGCAACGCCGTCCCAAGAACGATTTATGAGGTGTGGTTGAGGGACGTCAGCTGACTAGACCAGATCGGCTAACTTTCTATCTTTCTCCTGTTTTCCATGAAGCCACCTTCCACACCGTGATTCCCACTCTCTCGCCGCCGTCTCCTATCTATATACCAGGTACCTAGGTACTTTTGGCGCCTATATGATATAAAAGTCTCAGAATATCTTAAAGTCGACAACATCTCAATCCGGATTTGAGCTCATCTCGAACCAGCTTTGCTGCTTCTGTTCCTGATTGAATCGCGCCATCAATGAAGCTTCGCCAGCCTCCAGAGGCCCAGTCTGAGTTGGCAAACAGGACCGGTCCTTGCCTCTTTCTCAGAGCTTTCAAATACTTAGTCTCCATACCTGGGCGATACCAGACCCTAAATGTGTCAGAATTTGCAGTTGAGGCTGTTCCAGGGTAAACTTACCATGCACCTTCAGCAAACTCGTCCTTGGACCAGTTGTGGAATACCTGTGAAGGATTTCATTAGCGATGTTGCCCAAGTATGATGGCCTCTATAGAGGTCGGAGCACGTTCTCACCAAACGCTCAACGTCCATGGGCGCAAATCTCTTGACTGCCTTCAGCGTTTTCGTAATGTCTTCGTCACCATGAAGATTTGCATTGCATCCAAAGAATACGCAGTGTGTCGTCCCAGCTGGCGTTCGGCCATCGGCCAGCCCGATTACAAGCCCATTGTTGGGGTAGGTAACACCACTCCAGGATCTCATATCCGGGTCCTGGATCTCGGCGTGTATTTTGACGCATTGATTGACATGCCTGAGTGTGGCCGCTTCTTGCTTGGCCCGGTCCAGGGCTGGACTGAATTGGACTTTGCTCAGTACGTTCAGTGGAACAGTACAGATAAGTCTTTTGGCCTGGAAACTCTGCCCATCCACAGTTTGTACCTGGACAATACCACTGGAGAAATCCACTCGAGACACCGTTTTGTTGAAAGCATATGAGAAATTACCCGTCGCAAGCGCTTCCTTAAAAAACTTGATCGCAAAGCCAGACTGACCGCATTTCAGCTTGAAGGTGATGATTGTGTCTAACAGCGTTTTGTAATTATAATTCCCTGCAGCCCACCAGCGGAGGAAGTCCAGGAATGCAGAGTTCTCGCGTGTCCCACCACTGCAAAGAAGCACAAATGCCTCAATTGCATGCTGCTCATCACTGGAAAGGTCGTGACTAATCTGTGCTATGCGATCTGCTACCGAAAGGTTCGAATACTGAAGGACATCTTTGTTCCAGTGAGCATTAAAGGGAAAGGGCATCACAGTGCGGCCAAGGTTGCCATCAACATTGACAAACTTCTCGATCGCTCGTGAAAACAACTCATCCTGACTTTGTCAGCTACCACGGTCTGAGAGATGTTAAGCCAGGCATACCTCTTCCTCATGGCTCATTTCCCGCCGGCCGGTACCAGTTTCGAAGCTGAAAAAGTTACGCTTATGGGTAAAGTCCGTCGAATGGACGAGCTCTTCATTGAGCCCATATCGTGAGAGTTCGCGATATACATGAGGTTGGAACCAATGGACCCAGGTTCCTCCTATCTCGTATGGATACCCCTCGATATTCGACGACCATGTTCGCCCTCCGATCCTATCTCGCCCTTCGAGGAGCAACGTGTTTAAGCCTGCGACGGATAGTCAGCAAAGACGACAGAACGCTCCGTCATGCTGGCTTCATGACTTATGCACGAACCATTTGTAGATGTGTCTCTTGCAGCAGTTAGGCCAGTATATCCAGCGCCAATCACCACCACATCAAAAGTCTCATTGACAGATTGGAAATTCTGGGTTGGCTCGATAACGCCAATGGAAGGTAATCCGGCCTTCAGCCCAGAGCTGGGGGTCCATTGCCAACCTTCGCGGGAGACTTTCATTCCTGCGAATTTCCTGAGACAACTTTTCTCGATAGCTCAGCCGAAACCTTTTGTTCTCCCAGAGTTGGAAGGATAGGGAGGGATTGCAAAGATGTCCACGAATGACAATAAATACTTTCTGCTTTCCCGCTAGCAGACAGAATACCCGCTACATCTGACTATCTCCTTGTTTTAGGAAGGAGAGATAGGGATCCTCCAGTAGGAGGATATTCGAACTGTTCTTCGCTCGTGCATATGCCAGCAAATGGAGGAAACCGCGCATTTCCATCTGGATTTCCTGTTTCGGACATTAAGCTTTTCGTGGAATACGCCTAGGCCACGAATGGTTAGCCACCTCATCTAACCTTCTCCTTTTGGACACGCGGGTCTTGGAGCCTATGCGACGATACCCCGGATCTAGTATAGCTCGACTATTGCTATTTCGTGGGGATGAGGTCTGGGGAGGTCTATTAAAGCTCGCCGGTCATACTGGATGGTTCCGGGGCAGGCATTGATTCTGATATTATGAGTCTCTTCGTCGCTTCGTGACCAGTACTTCTACAAGCAACGTTGATTCTACCATTGATATTATGGATGCCCACGATCACAAAGACGCAGCACACTCCACGAACGAGGGCCACCACGATGATATCAAACACGGTAATACAGGTACTCCCAGCTCATCCTCTTTCCCATCATGTAGCACATTGCCAAGGTCATCACTGTCTGTTGACTTGTGCTAACTTCGCATGTTCTCACTTAGAGCACCTCCATGATGAAGGCACACTGCGTACTGTGGAGCTTGAGACTCTTGGCCTCGCTCAAGAGACCGAGCGAGATATTGGACCGATCGATATTATTTGCGTGGGATGGAACATCTGCAATAGCTGGGCTGGTGTCGCCGCTACTTTAGCTCTGACAATCGCTCAAGGCGGCTCCGTCACCCTGATATATGGTGTTGTCGTCTGCTTCCTTATGGTCGGTTGCAGTGGCTTGACGATGGCCGAGTTGGCCAGTGTCTATCCAACGGCCGGAGGCCAGTGAGTCTTGAAGCTCAGGATTGTTCTGGAAAACTTATCTGATGTCACTCTAGGTATCACTGGACTTCCATTCTGACACCAGCTCAACCCTCTCGCGTCCTGGTAAGCTATTCTCATTCTCTCTGGTTCTTTGAAGTGGCGAAAATCCTACTGACATTTTACAGAGCTACATCTGCGGAATAACCAACGTGTATGCATGGATATCTACGACTGCCGGCATCGCTATCATCATACCGCAGGTCATCATTGCCATGGTGATATTCCACCAGCCGGACTACGTTCCACAGACGTGGCACTATTTCGTCTTATATCAAGTAATTAACTTGATTGCCTGTGCCCACAACATTTTCACATTGAAGAAGACGATGTGGGTTAATGACGTCTCTTGTAAGAGCTGCCCGAGTTTTCTTACTTTTCCTCCGCCATTGGCTGACGATTCTATTGCTAGTTGTCATTACTCTGACAGGCTTCTTCACTATCATCGTGACATGTCTTGCCCGGGCGTCAAACAAGCAGAGCAGCGAGATTGTTTGGACAAACTTCGTTAATGAGAACGGCTGGACCGACGGGATCGGCTTCCTTACTGGCATGATCTCTCCGAACTATATGTATGCCGGGATTGACGGTGCCATTCACCTGGCCGAAGAGTGCAAGAATCCGGGCAAAGTCGTACCCAGAGCAATGATAAGTACGCTAACCATTGGATTCATCACGAGCTTTACCTTTGCCGTGGCCATGACATATTGTATTCAAGACTTCGATGCCGTCGTGGGCACAGCTACTGGGTGAGTACTCCCAATCTTTCTTCCATTGGTGAGAGTCTCTGACTAGGCAGATAGTGTCCCAATCTACGAGATCTGGTACCAAGCCACACGATCTAGCGCAGCAGCAACAGTCTTTATGGCCGTCCTCCTCACGGCGGCCGTCGTTGCTCTGATTGCCGTGCAGCAGACCGCATCTCGTCTGACATGGTCTTTCGCGAGAGACAACGCACTCATTGGCTCCAAATGGATCGGAAACATCCATTCATCGCTAGGCGTCCCAGTCTGGGGACTGATCGCAAATAACGCTATTGTCTTCATCATCGGTTGCATATTCCTGGGCTCGTCAACAGCATTCAATGCCTTCATCGGGACGGGCCTCATCTTGCAACAAGCTACATACGCTATCCCTGCTGCGTTGCTCATGTATCGAAAGAGATCAACCCGCTTTTTGCCTTCAAATCGACCATTCAGACTCTTCAGTCCACTTGGCTGGATGGTTAACTTCTTCACCGTCGCGTTTGCGATTGTGGTGCTAATATTTTACGACTTCCCTGTCATTCTACCAGTGAGCGGATCTAACATGAGTAAGTATTTGGGTACCTTTTGAGGCTCATTTGCAGGAAGAACAATTGCTAATGATGGCATAGATTATACGTCAGCGGTGATTGGCGTGATGGCAATTTTTGCTGTCATCAACTGGGTATTTCACGCACGGAAATTGTATCATGGACCCAGACTGGCGGAATTTTGAGAAGGATGCTCTTGGTATAGAATGCCTCGAGCCTGAGCGCTGACTATGAGGTGGAGCGAGCTTCATGTCCTCCAGTTTGTAACTGCCTGTGTTGTATGTTCAAAGGGTAGGGATTCCAAGCCTCGCTTTACTCATGTTAGGTGCTTCGTATATTATTCTGCCCCTGTTCCTTAAGGGGGTCCTTATCGATGCGTATACCCGATTCTTGAACCTATTTGACCCGTTTAATAGTAGTACATTAAGAGTTGTTTTAGATCATAAGTTTCATAATGGTTTTGATATATCCACAGCGTCTCATTGCATAGCTTACAAATATTCAGTTTGCATTCAGGATATCAAGATTCCAGATTCCAAGCTCGTGGAAGGGGCGCCGTCTGTTCAGGCTAAGCATCGGCTACACTAGTTTTAGCACGTATTCTATTCAACCATTGAAATCTGGGTATACCCTTCGCCCAGTAGATATTGAATAGAAGTCTGAAAGCCTCGGTACTTACGAGTTGCCTTTCCACCCAGCCTTTGATGTGGCACATGGTAATGCGGATTTATCAGCTGAGGACCGTTGCGTTGAGTCGTTACTCGTATACCTCATCTTGACTTCTCCCTGGAACTATATATACACGTAACACGATGACTGTTGGCAGCTGATCGCCAGTATTTCTATTGCTGCCTATCAATCGAACAGCGACCATCTCGTTCTCTCATGAATTCTCACACCATTTGCGAGAAAATGGCAGAAGTAACCATAAAACATGTCCTCGTGATAGGGGTAGGGGCCAATACATCCCGATCGCGACGTTTTGTCCCTGACTACTAAAGTTACGTAATCATTTCTAGGGAGGCGGAAACTTGGGCCCTGAGATCCTGCATGCCCTTCAAGAAGATTCAACCTTCACTGTGTCTGTTCTCACGCGGGAAAGCTCTTCATCCACTTCCACCTACTCCGCCGATATCCGACTATTCAAAGTCGACGACTCATATCCGGCGACGCAGCTCCACGATGCATTCAAGGGCCAGGACGCGATTATCTGCGCGCTGAGCTTGCAGAGCATCGATCAGCAGTTCAAGTTCATTGATTGCGCGGTCGAAGCGGGAGTCAAAGTCTTTGTGCCTGCGGAATTTGGAGGCAATAAAGGAGCCGCGAAGCACGGAGAGAAGATGCCGTTGCACGATACCAAGGATCTGGTGCTCGAGCACCTGAGGAAAGTGGAGGAGCATGGCTTATCCTGGACCGCGATTGCCACGGGACCGTTCATTGACTGGTAAGCAGTGACACAGATTCGTTTGCAAGAGCTCTTAGTAAAGGGATCAGGGGCCTCGCAAATGGATTCCTTGGATTCGACATCACGTCTCAACAAGCAAAGATATATGGAACTGGCAACGAGGCCTGGACAGGGACGACAGTCAAGAACATCGGTGTGGCAGTTGCGCGACTCCTTCACAAACCTCAAGATGTCAAGAACCGGTTTATTTACATCTACTCGGTGAGGACGAGTCAGAACGAGATATTGGCCACGATGGAAGCAGTCACTGGGTCTAAATGGCACGTTCAACATTTGGAATGGGATGAAGAAATTCCAGCTGGCAGAAGATTGCTCGATAGTGGCAATAGGGCAGGAGTTGTACCGTTAATCCTGTCTTATTTCTTTCGAAATGGCATGGGAGCAGACTACGTGAATGATGTCGAGGCAGATAACGCTCTCCTAGATCTTCCCACTCAGCACCTGGAGGAGATTGTTAGAGAGGCTGTGCTTTGAAATTAGTAATAGAAAGGGTCCTCTGATCGAGGAGTTCATGTTGTCAGAATATCAAGTCTTGTCAAGGGGTGACAGGAGTGTTCTACTGACCAAAGTTTTCATCTCATAATATCAAAGTGTTCCCTCGGTCTGTTATGGTGCTGTGGATAAGCCTTATCACCTAAAGAGGCTCCGAGCCTTCCCCGTGGTTGATTATACAGGGTGGTGTCGCTGGTATGGTAACGGACGGTAATACCAAACAATACCGGCAGTCCTTACGATGGGGACGAAAGTCTATCACCACACCACTATTTATCCCCTCAACCAACCCGTCAGCCTCAAGTTCCAGGTCTAGTTTCTTACAAACTCCAGATCCCTGCAGGCGGTGATCTCGAGCATCCTGACCACAACCTCAGGACTTAGACATCGTTGCATCCACCAGATGATGAAACCCCAAGCTTGACGTGGTTAAGCACAATACATTGGCTGTCAGAGATTCCGAGATGGCTGAAACGACGACAAGTTCAACCACCAAGCGCAAGCGCGGAAGGCCTGCGGTTGATGCGCGGTACGACAACTGGTATGGGGTTCAAGACGCGAAAGAGCGCAAACGCATTCAGGATAGACTAGCTCAGAGAGCGAGGCGTAAGTGTCCTGACTCCTTCTTGGCTACGCGTAGAGACTTGAGCCATTGCAGTGAAGACCATCACTAGACCCTTTGGAAGCTTTCCTAGGAACATAGCTGATTGTTTCCATGAATAGGCGGCCGTATGATTTCAGCCGTGCCCAACAGAGAGGAGAAATCTAAATCTACCGGGAGGACCACGGACGGCCCATCAACGTCGCCTGAAGATTCCACGTTTGCGCCTACGTCTACGTCTTCTTCTTCGTCTTCCAATGACAATGGTCACGACCATGAACTGATTCAAGTCGCGGACGGATCATGCCTGATTGTGAGCGGCCCAAGCGCCATAGCAAAAGTGGTCGCCTGGAGAGGTGGCTACACTCGTAGCAATGCTACGGGTGTAAGCCTGGACCACTGGTTCCTCTGCTGGCCAGCGTGGTCGATTTATGCGGCTCTGACGAAACATGGACTTATGCTTGGCACGTCTTGCGCCGAGTGTGTCTACGATTCAGTGTCTCCGTCAGCGTACGAGTCCCTACCGGATGCTCTGAAGCCTACGCCTCTCCAGCTGGTCGTTCCGCATCGGCGCTGGATCGACCGGTTTCCGTTCATTCGGCTGCGGGATAATATGATTCTCCTGAACACGCTGCTTGACCTGGATGAGTTCTGTGGAGATTTGTTTAACACGGTTAGTCTGACGCTGCGGCCGTCTGCGCCCTCGTGGGATCCTAGGTCGTGGGTTCTCGGGGAGGAGTTTGCGACCAAATGGGGATATCTCTTTCGATAGGTTGGAGCTCTTAGATCTTGACTCAATGTTGCTGTCAAGCAGTCGCTGCTGTTAGCCTAGTCATATAGCTGTCCGTTGGTGGTTCATCCAGATTGTGGTCTAGAGCTGTCCATAAGTGCACTGGGATGATCCTCTGTAAGCAAGGCCCTCAGTGTAGGTCCGGATTAATGGCTCTGGGGGTCTACGCAAGCTAAAGAATCCCTAGTGGTGCGCTAAACCCGAAATGTTATTTTGTCAGAAGGACCCACCTGGGTAGCCTTGTTTTTGGTATTCGCATCTAGACGTGCACGCCGTCGACTCCATGGGCCACTGGGCATTCATAAGTCGTTCCGGTAGCATGGGGGCATGTAGAAATGGTCTTGGGCCCGAGCATAGTCTCCCGAAGTCCAGAACTTTCTTCGTCTTGCGCCTAGCCCCGTGAACGGCGGGACTGGTGTTCCACTGTTCCCCGTGGGGTACCCTTCAGCCTGGGGCAATGAGAACCGAGATCGGTACGGTTCTGAGGACCGTAGTGGAGAGTGATAGATTCTTCTTATATCGCAAATGTCCAAAAGCCTCGGCCACTCGGTTATTGTCCGCTTCTATCGAAGGGTATATAAGATGTGTTCAGGCACTGGGTGAACCCTGAATGCATGTGTTGATCGAGTCAAGTTCCTGGTGCATTCCTTGGTAGGATATTCTCATCACCATGCCGAAACTTACCACTTATAACGTGCTGATTGGTGTCATTGTTGCTATTGGCACCTTCGGTTACGGATATGGGTTTGGTGTCTTCATCACCAGTATTGGACAAGCAGGATTTTATGTCGACTTCAACCTTGATCGTAAGCTTCTCATACTCACATTGCACACCATCCTTCAAATGCTGACTTGGAAATTAGCCACAAGCAAGTACACCGCGAAGTGAGGCCTCATAGCATTGTCACTGAGTGATGGAGAGAGACTAATACCGCAGAATTAGCATCCTTGGGGCGGTCAACGCACTCTTCGCAGCAGGCGCTGCATTTGGTGCTTTGACGCAAGCACCCTTGGCTGATTGGATCGGAAGGAAAAAGGCATTGGCATCGTCGGCGCTGCTCTCCCTTATTGGGGCAGCGTTAACAGCAGGCTCTCCATACCTCGCGATGTTGCTTACGGTCCGCATTCTCCATGGCTTCGGTCTGGGTATGCTCATCTGTCTTGTTCCCTTATACCTCACCGAGGTGTCCCCTGCACACTGCCGAGGCTTGGTTTCGGGGATGACAGTGATGGGGTTTGGCATGGGATATCTGGTGTGAGTATTCTAGCCTCATGGTGAGTGCTGTTGACTGATGACGGCAGGGTCGCATGGGTGTCGGTGGGAGCATATTACTCAACCAATATGTCAATGCAATGGCGTCTCCCTTTGGCTCTGGCGACAATTGGGCCACTGGGACTCATGGCTGGTCTGCCATTTGTCCCTGGTGAGTATCCGCATCGCAAAGAGAATGTTCGCAAAGACTGACCGACAGTGTTTGACCGATAGAATCTCCCAGGTACCTATGTTGGGTTGGGAAGAACGAAGAAGCTCTCAAAGTTCTTGAGCGTCTGCACAATGATAAGAAGGATCCCAACGACTCGGCAGCGCATGCAGAATTCTTGCAGATCAAAGCGCAGGTGATGATCGACAAGGAACAAAAATCCTCATATGTCCGAATGTTCACCAAACCTTCATGGCGAAGACGCTCGCTGCTTGTCATCTTTATCATGTAGGCCATGATACCCATAAAATCTTCGAAATTTGGTAGCTAACCGAGCCAGGTTTGCCTCTCAAGCAACCGGGGTCAGTGTTGGATTAAACGTGACCGGTAACTCTAATGCTGATGGCTTGTGCAGGTCAATGGTATTGCGAACTATCTAGTGCTCATCTTTGGGGAGCTGGGACTCACGGGGGTGATGCCTATTCTCGTGTATGGTGAGTTCGAGCGAGTTCGGGGATATGTCATAGGTAGATGCTGACGAGGATTGTTCAGCGGTGTATGCCGTCATTGGCACCGCAGCGGCGTTCTTTGCATGTTTTGTCATGGACAGATACGGCCGACGACAGTTGTTCGGTAAGTCTGTCTCATGCCAAACCTACGTTCGGCTCTGCATCTATCAGAGTGTGGCTAATGTCAATGCTCGGCTCAAGTGCTTGGGTTTCCTATCTTGGCGGTCAATCTTCTCATAGAGGGCCTGCTCCAACGCCAATATCTAGGGACCGGAAACAAGGCTGGGAACGGAGCAGCGGTTGCATTTATTTTTCTGGTAGGCGACAGAGAGCCGACGAAAAGACATTGCTGACGCGGGAGTGATGACAGTTTATCGTACTGTACCAATTCATCGATGCGCCGTCGTTCGTTTGGTGTGCTGAGATTTTTCCGACCAATCTTCGAGCGAAAGGGATTGGGCTGAGCATGTTCTCATATTTTGTGGGATTCATTACATTCTCAACACCGGGGCCACGGGCCTTCCGTGACATGTAAGGATCTATTCTAGAGGGTGTGAGGATGTTCAAGCTAACATGAGTGTGCCTGGTCTAGTAAATGGGGAATGTACCTGGTGTATATGGGACTCAGTGTGGCATGTGGGATCATTGCATACTTTTATGTTCCCGAGACAAGGGGCTTACCTATTGAGGAGATGGGTGCACTGTTTGGAGATGAAGTGGCCTTGCACATGACTTCGGATGGACGTGGCATTGTTGAAAAGCCCGAAGGTGTTGAAGTTGAGCAGGCGGAGATTCAGGAGGCGAAGGCTTGATGCAAGATATGATAGTATTTGGGACAAGATATCTCGTATGCAGTACGGAGTACTCTGGTAAGAATGGGAGGATAGGGTTGCTGGTTCAGTACTCCGTGCGTAACCTACCTACCTGAAGTATTGGAGTAAGTCGCTCCAATAGCCGACGGAGAGAGTTCGAGGCAAGTCACCAGTTTAATGCTGAAGGGAAACGTCTTGACTTCTTCAAAATCAGATCGCCTTGCAGGGTTTCCATACAAGGGCTCGGGTGGTGTCGCGTCGTGTCGTGTCCAAAGAGTAGCTAGAGGATGACATCAGGAATTCGCTTGCACAGTGAAACACGTCGTGCGCGGAATATACTCGGGCTGCCTTGTCATCGACATCCAGGGTGTGATTCCTCTCTGCCGGGCCCAGCAAGACTCGAGAGGGATAAACCGGGAGTGAAGACGATGACTGGGTGAGGCAATGCCGAGGTCGAGGAAAGTCGTTGGATTTTCTACTTGTAGTTACAGAGGCACACGCCAAGTTTAATAACGGTGGGCAGTAGTGCTGCGTCTGGTGGGTGGGGGGCGGTAACTCCCCTGTGACCGTGACTCTACCTAGAGTCCCAGAGCTCTTACTCTTATCGCAGTGGTAGGGTAGGTCCCCAGCGGCACTGAAAGGGGCTTGGAGCTCCGAGCGCTGGGCATGAAGATTGATCCGAAGGGGCGCCATGATGAAGCCCCGTCGCCACAGTCTCTGTTGTCTGACAGCGCGATTTGGCCACCCTCTGCTGGAGAATGTTGAGAGATATCTACAGTCAGACCGTCTGTGGAAATTCTCTTACAGTCGAGCTCCCTCGGTGAAGCGGAGAGCTCTTGGTGGTCCTGGACGGAGTAACTGTTCACTGGCGCGACCTTCAATTGAGAGCTTCAAGGTCAAGATCAAAATCCAGATCCAGTTTATTATTATTACCCGCCATCTACACCATTTGCTTACCACCCATCCTCTCTCCTTTCTGCTACAAACACCTCTTCCCACCGACTCAACCTCCCCGCACCCCTTCGTCTCCTCTGCCTCAGCCTACTTGGAGCCTCCTCCGACCTTGGTCCGGTCTCCTTCTTTCTCTAGCTCTCCAGAGAATGGCTCCCATCACCGACGACAAGGTCGAGGAGCTCCGCACTCAGTACCATGCTTTAGAAGAGCGGATCCGCCGACTAGAACAGCGGCTGGAAACAGGGCAAGCCAAACCCAGCGTCGCCGAATCGATGCGCTTGATCCTCATCGGCCCTCCTGGCGCAGGTAGGCTTCTAGCTCCTACGGCCTGAGGAGAAACGCGTTTGCTGATTGACCCTGTGCAGGAAAGGGAACACAAGCCCCTAGGATCAAAGACAAGTACTGTGTCTGCCATTTGGTACGACCTCATACTACCACCCTCGTTCGGATGCTTGCTAACGCTATCCACGCCAGGCCACCGGTGATATGCTACGAGCACAAGTTGCCAAAAAGACTGCCTTGGGGAGGGAAGCCAAGAAGATCATGGACCAAGGGGGTTTGGTCAGCGACGACATCATGATCAATATGATCAAGTACGAGCTCGACACGAACCGGGAATGTGCCAATGGGTGAGATGCAATTTCCACGCTGTTCTGAACTCACTCCAACTTGTTCGCTGACCAATGCTGTAGATTTATCCTTGACGGCTTTCCACGAACTGTCGCCCAGGCTGAAGGCCTTGACTCTATGCTGGCTGCCGAGAACAAACCTCTTAAGCACGCCGTCGAGCTCCAGATCGACGATGGTCTATTGGTCTCTCGCATTACTGGCCGCCTCGTCCATCCCGCTTCCGGTCGGTCGTACCATAAAGTCTTCAATCCTCCCAAGGCAGCCATGACGGACGACGTCACGGGAGAACCGCTCATCCAGAGAAGTGATGACAATGCCGACACTCTTACCAAAAGACTGGGCACCTATCACGCACAGACGACACCGGTGGTCGGTTATTACAAGTCCAAGGGTATCTGGACCGGCATCGACGCGAGTCAATCTCCAGATCAAGTTTGGAAGAGCATCCTCGGAGTTTTCGGTGATGCAAAAGGCGCCTCTTCATCAGGAAGCATTCTCACCAAGATCGGGCTACGATAGAAAGACAGACTGGTCAGCCTACGGCATGGGCAAGGCGGTCCCTGGATGGCCATGGTCGAGGTCGAGGGATTAGGCATGGTGTCGAAGTGGAGGTCCGGCATTGGTGCCATGTTAGAACGAAACCACAAAGACGAAAATGGATGGATGGGTCAGGGGGTTAATCACCACGCGATCAGAAGCCATGTTTTTGCAAACATGTACAAGATAAGATATGCCTACACCCACGGTCGGTAGGGGGCGTCGGGGGTGTTTCTCGGCGCCAAACCCTTACTCTTGGGGTCTGGTGAGTAGAATCAGTACCAAAAGTTGTTCCTGACATGAATACCTAGTACTCGGTATATAGCTTGCGGCGTCGTCGCGAGTCAAATACAAATACAGAACGATCGACTTTTTAATTTGGAGCCTGTCATCTTTTTCCTATCCGCGATCGGTGTGGTCAACAAGCTTCTGGGGTGGGTTGGTAGGTAGACTGGGCACTCCTGAGAGTCATTCGCCCAACCGTTACATACCTTGGGTATATCGACTATCAACCCAGTGCAGCGGGCTACCAGTAGGAATTACTACTTTTACACTGTTACACTGTTACAAATTGAAGGATATCAGGCTGAATTGTCACCCTCGCCTCCTCGACACTTTCATTTCCTGCCCCGCATCTACTGGCATCGCGTTGGAGAATCCCCACGCTCGCCACTGCTTTCCCATCGAGGGTCTTTCAAAGAACCTCCTCGTAAGTCAACCTGAGCTGACCTGTCGCTTTATTTATTCATAGGACGGGACTGCCTTTCACACTGCATCATCCGACGTCTCATTTCCATACCGCATCCAACATGTCTTCACCAAAGGTGGTTCGTTGGGGCATCTTGGGTACGTCCCTCCATACCCGTCTCTGCTGGCATATGCAGATGCATGCATACAAGTAAAAATCTCAATTGACACTTTCCACACCCTCAGCAACTGGCGGAATAGCACGGACGTTCACCAAGGATATGCTCATATCCCCCAAGACACGTAATGTTCTCGATATCCAGCACTCCGTCGCCGCCGTCGCCTCGTCTTCATCCTTGTCCTCCGCCGAGAAGTTCATCTCCGAGGTCGTTTCCCCCGCCCAGTCCTCCACAGCAACCCCCTACGCATCCTATGAAGAATTGGTTCAAGATCCTAACGTGGACATCATCTACATTGCCACCCCGCACTCACATCACTATCAGAATGCAATGCTGTGTCTGGAACACAACAAGCCCGTCTTGTGCGAGAAGGCCTTGACCGTCAATGCCGCGCAGGCCAAGATTCTTTTCGAGACCGCGAAGAAGAAGAACATCTTCTTCATGGAAGCGGTGTGGACGCGCTATTTCCCCCTGAGCCAGGCAGTGCGGAAACACATCACCGACGGCGACATCGGCGAGGTCCTGCGCGTCGGCGCAGATATGAGCATCGGAGCGGACCAGGACTTCGATCTCAGCAGCAGGATGATCAACCTTGACCTCGCAGGCGGCGCTTTACTCGACCTGGGTATTTACTCTCTGACCTGGGTGTTTCAGACCTTGTACCACACTCTTCCCGCCGGCTTGCGCAGCCAGTCGAGACCCAAGGTGATCGGAACTGCAATGACGCCTGAGCCGCGCACCGGTGCCGACGAGTCGACGTTGATTCTGCTGGAATTCCCCAAGTCGTCACCCACAGGCAAGACCAAGTCTCACGCTGTTGCGACCACTGCCCTTCGGGTCAGCGATGACCCCGCCCGCAGTCAGTCAAGAGAAGTGGGTGATGTCGAGGTCCCTGCGGCGAGGATCCAAGGCGAAAAGGGCGAGATCCAGGTGTTTGGTCCATTGTACAGACCTACGAGGTATAGGGTAGTCAAGAAATCGCCCCAGCCGGAGGTCATTGACCGGAAATTTGAATTCGAGGGTGGCGCGCACGGCATGATGGTACGTTTCTGTCCCATCGGTCTCTTATGCTCTCTTCTGTGGATGACTAACTAAATTTTCTCTTGCATGTAGTATGAAGCAGATGCTGCCGCCCGAGCCCTTCTCTCTGGCGCGCTGGAATCTGAGACCATGACGTGGGCCGAAAGTACGCTCATCATGGAGGTGATGGACGAGGCACGGAAACAGGGTGGACTGGTCTACCCTGACGGTATCGAGAGCACGGAATACCCTGTCAAATTAACCGAGAAGCGGTAGAGCCATGTAGCGGTATTATACTATCTAGTCCTAGAACAACTGACGCTGCATCCTGGTGGCTGGAGGCTTCACTATGCATGCCATGATTGCCGGGTAGAAGAGCTATGATACTCTTGTTTGGCATCAGAAAACCCGACTTCATCATTGGAGGACGGATCAACCATGAATCATAAACTATATTAGAAGATGCCACCCATGGCTGAAGTATTTCAAATGCCTGTTCCGTATGATAGTTTGTTTGTAGTTTTGTTTGGGTGAAAGCTCTCCGTATACTAGTAGCCATGAAACTAAACTTCGTTCACAGGGCGAGAGACGCAAATTATCTCCGCCATGTCATGCGTCGCCCTTCTCTCTGCCTCTGGGCTGCGTTGCGTGTTTGAAAATCATCAAAAAATGGGAAGTCGTTCATGCTTCATTGCTGGTTCCTCCAGCCGCCAGCACCGCTAGCACCACCAGCGACGCTTCTCTCCTCTCCCTCCCTTTCCCTGTTAAGACCTTGCTCGCGCACCACCTTGCGATCGCGACCGCCCTCTGCACGATCTCTCTGCTCACGCGCACGGTTGACACGTAATGCGCCGCCCCAGCCGCCCTCTCGACCGTCTAGGGCCGCAATCACGGTCTCCACGTCCTCCGCTCGCTCCAGATCCACGAAACAATAGAAGTGGTTCCCCGGCTCAGAGGCCTTCGATGGGTGCGGCGAGATCAACTTTGACACCGCGCTGGGTGTGATGCCCTCGGAAGCAAGATGCGTCGCGAACAGAGTCTGCATCTCTTCGTCGACGGCGGATTGTGGCTCGATGCGCGGCAGATTGCCAATGTATAGGCGGCGCCCTTCAGAGAGGGGCGCTTGCCAGTGTGCTGAGGCGTCGTTACGGTTCCAGCGGTCGAATGACGGTTTGTAATCAGTACCTGGTTGCATAGTTTGATTGTTAGCCATGTTGACATCTCGGGAAAAGGGTGCCGAGCAAGACACGACTGAAGACGTGACGTCCAAATAACAGGACCCGGATATCGGTATCCTTGGAAAGGGTCATCACTGATCGCTGATCAGGTCACGCGCGAAACTCACCCCGCTCTTCCCTCGACTCCTTGGCCCAGCCTCTCTCATAATTCTTGGTCCTGACTTCCCTATTTCCAACATCGCCGCTGCCGGTACCGGCGGTGGTTCGACCCTGACCCTGACCCTGACCCTGGCCTCTCTTCGCCACGCCAGGACTGACTCTCAGATTGCGACCAAGCACCTCAATGCCGTTCAGTTCGGCAATGGCACGTTGCGCCTCGTCCTCCGAAGCGAGGTCGACGAAACAGTAGCTCGGGTTGCGGCCCGTAAATGGGTCGGTTGAGATGCTCACATTCACCACATTGAACCCTTGTTCGGTAAATAGAGCCTCGATATCTGCCTTCTGCGCCGTGTACAGCAGATTGCCAACATAGAGACGCGTGCCAGATGCTGATTCGTCCGGGTTGTTGGCATCGCGTTGGCCGTTGGACCGGTTGAAGCCCCCGCCTCGTCGTTGCGGCTGTTCAGCCCGCGGGCTATCGTCCTTCATGCGCCAGTTTGTCGACGCCGTTGACCGGAAGTTCATGGGTTGTCGCTCCCGCTGTGGGGGTGGGGAAGGGCCAGCGTCATCCATGGTTGCAACGGCTGTAGTGATCCGTCCCGATGAGACTAGTTGAACTTTTGCAATCCGCGGTTACAGAAGATGTGCTTCCAAGTTCACTGGCGACGTGAGGTTGGAGCTCAAGCTCAAGCCCGACGTAATTTCTGAAGTTTGTTTATTCAGGCTTCACGGGTTTTATTTTTTTTCATTTAGATTTGATGCCAAGCACTCAGATGGGCCATGTTAGGCATGGCGCTAATTATCCAACGGCCAGTGAGTGATCGAATGTGTCGCCGTAGCGAAAACACTCTAGCGGAAACACTCTAATTCTTTCACCGAACCTCAAGAGCCGGGAGGAACTCTCAGGACATTCTTATGAGGCACGCGCTGCATTAGACCAGATGGAATCCCCATTTTCAATGCGGACATGCGATCAATCTCAGCTGGAAGTGTGCAGTTATTCACTGACATTGATTCACATCTACAAGGCGTCAGGACTCCAGTCTAAACAATCATGGGACTTTATTGGTTGAAATGAGCTACCGACAAACTCTGAGAATCTCGCGACGTAAAAAGGCCTCGCACTAACCACATGCCGAAGTACGAATTATGACGATCAATTCAATTTCTCGGCTCGCCTCTGGACCTTGGCGAGTGAGTCCTCTGCCAGCGTCGTCAGTATGAGGTAAGAGGGAAGCGCTCACAATTCCGCCTTCCTAGAGACCTGTGCAGATTACCGCTGAGTTCAAGTCAAGGCTTCGCTCCAACGACTCGACCACATAAAGTCATATACCCAAATAGGTATAGGCAGGTACAATTGCGCCTAATGGAAAATCAATGCATGATGCATAAACACTGGGCTATGTCAAGTTATCGGCAGTGTTTCCGTATGCCGTTTTCAACGATTCGGCAATTCCACATGTGGCCCCTGACCCAGCGAGATTTGTAATATTGGTCGGCCAAAGGTGGGCCGAAAATGCTTTAGTCTGACTTCAAGCCCCACGGATCCGCGTCCTATCAAGAAGATGGTCTTTACATGGCAAAAGTAAAATATTCCCCCGATAAAGTACAAATCCTTGTCCGAGGCCCAAGTTTTACTAATACCAACTGTCGAACTTTGTCCCTTCCCGAGCATTTCCAGAACTCCAGACTCGTTTTAGCCAAGCGGAGCGCTGGCCCAAAGGGGAAACATCAGTAGAACTTCATTATCAATTCGGTACTGCCAGCCTCGTCTGTCGTCACCGGGTCTGTTTTTCCGCATTCATCACACCACCTACTTAAAGCCACGAGTGGCCTCGCGCTGTGGAAGAAAGCATTCAACAGAGATCTCTTTTATGCTTTGCAACATCCTGAGACGACGAATATCAACTTTTAATCATCCACTGTCAAGCAAAATGCCCAACACAATGAAAGCAGTCGTCATTCGAGGCAAAGAAGCCAAGCTTGAACTAGATCGACCTCTTCCTAAGCTTCGTGACGATTACATCCTCGTCAAGACCGAGGCTGTGGCTCTCAACCCCACTGACTGGAAACATGTTGCGTTTGGTCTCGGCGCCGAGGGCGGACTCGTCGGCTGCGACTTCGCAGGGATCGTTGTCGAGGTGGGCAAGGCTGTGACTAAGAAGTGGAGTAAAGGTGACAGGCTCTCTGGCGTTGCACATGGTGGCAATAGCCTTCAAGTTGAAGATGGTGCTTTCGCCGAGTATGTTGCTGCCAAAGGGGACGTGCAGATCAAAATCCCGGATAATTTGAGTTTCGAAGATGCTTCGACTCTGGCGCTGGGTGTCGCCACGGTCGAACAGGGTCTTTACCAAAAGGCCTTGAACTTGAATCTCCCCACGGACCCTATCAAGGAGAAGACTTTCGTCTTGATATATGGTGGAAGCACTGCGACTGGAGCTTTGGGTGTCCAATTCGCCAAACTGTAGGTCCCCACCCGTCCCTTTCCCAGTCCATGGCGCTTACAAATCCTCCAGATCAGGCTACACCGTCTTGTCAACAAGTTCGCCTAGAAACTTCGAATATGTAAAGAGCCTCGGCGCCACCGAAGTATTCGACTACAACGAGCCAAACGTGGGCCAGAAGATCCGCGAATACACGCAAAACAAACTCAAGCTCGCCTGGGACACGGTCAGCGAAGGCGAATCCGCCAAGATCGTCGCCGATGCCCTTTCCACCGAGTCTGGAAGTCGGTACGGCAGTATTCTTCCCAACAAATTTCCACGAGATGATGTCGACTACACTTCGACGCTGATGTACACTATCTTCGGTGAGCCGTTCTTCTTTGGCCCGACAGAGTTTCCGGCTGTGCCAGAAGACTTGGAGTATACCAAGAAATTCTTTGGTATTACGGAGAAGCTGCTCGCCGAGGGCAAGTTGAAGCCACACAAGGCGAAGGTCGGTAAGGATGGCCTGAAAGGTGTTTTGAAAGGACTCGATGATCTGAAGAACGGGAAAGTCAGTGGCGAGAAGTTGGTTTACCGAGTCTCTGAAACTCCCTAGATAGGTCATTGTTGAGTAAAGTGGGTTTTGGGTTGAGCCCAGGAACAATCTCAATATCTGGCTCGTAATCCGTCGTGTCTACCCGAGCCTTGTATAATCGAGGACGCTGTCAGCATAGATTACAAGACTTTGTGGTTAGCAATTTGCCCTTCCTTTAGCCTGTCAAGTTCGTGATTGGCGCTATCGCCTGGGCCATCCGAGGGAAAGTGAATCTGCTGACGTTCTCAAAAGACGGCGCCTTGCCATGCGTCCAGACGCCAACGGATCGATGGCCAACAGGAAAATGCCCAAACCCCTTTGAATCGATGACCACATCTTGGTCTTCCCAGCCAAGGACATCCTTCCAACGCTCCCCAGCATGTCTTTGCCCAACAAACATCCGCTTAGACCGTCTATCCCAGCTATTGGTCATTATGACCGCGAGGCCCGCACCATCCGATTGTAGTCTGTGGCCGAGTCTTGTCCATCCAATGCAGTCTTCCGTGTCGAAATAGTCCCTTTGCGGACCATATGCATAGAGTTTCCGTGCCGCTATGAGCCGAACAAGCTTGCCTCCACAAGCTGGAAATCTGGCTCGAGGGCCCTGATTGCCGAAGATGTCGCCCCAGAACACACAGGGTGTACCCGCATTGTGGCGGAGGAGGATAAGGGAGTATGCGAGTGGGATGAACCATTCTTCGACCGGTGCAGCTAGCGACTGCATCTCTTGCGTATCATGGTTCGCAACAAACGTCTATTGGTAGTAGTGTTATTCGTCCCCGTTGTTCTCTCAAACATAAGGCTTCCGGACAGGAACTCACAACAGCATGTGCAGGGTCTCTGTGTACTAGAGATGCATCTAAAATAGCTCTCATATCATTCCTCCTTCCCTTAGAGTAGTCGCTAAATGTGTAAACGAGCTGGACATCGAAGAGATTCAACCGCCCGTGAAACCGTCGGATCACTTTCTCCAGGACTTCGGTTCTTGCGTCCCAATACTCACCAACAAAGAACTGGTCGTGGTGGTGTTTATCTAGATGGGAGATGAAGTCTTGGAGGAAAGAGAGTGAATAATGCTTGATGGCATCAAGTCGCATCCCACTGAGGTTGAGAGAAGACGTGATCCAAGAGCCCCATTCAAATATATCACTGCGAACCGCAGGATGCGAATGGTCGACGTCGGCAAACATTCTATCCGCATCAGCATAACCGGGCTTAGAATGTCAAGGATGGCCACGTACAAATAGTCATAATTTCCAAGTTCAGCGCTAACGTCGCTGGCCCAATCGCTCTTACCCTGTCCACCTTTGCGAACCAACTTGAAGATTCCATGATCCTGTGAACGAGCATCATAGTCGACGCCTGAGAAATGACGCCAATTGTATTTCATGTCAGAGTATTTGTCAGCCCGATGGGGGAAGGTGAAGGAAGTCCATGTCTCGAGTTCACGTGGCTGTGATATGTGCTTCGTTCTATCTAAGCCATAAGTCAGACTTGTGTAAGATCTCTCTGTTCAATGGTGAAGTGTGCAGGGCATGGCTTCTTCTTCTAAAGGGAGCGGGTTACCAGTTGGGTCGACTTTCACTCCCTGCGCCACTTCTTTACCATCGGCGCCTGCTTTATGATTCAAGATAGTATCCCAGATAACACCAATTTTTAATTCATGTGCTTTCGCACAAAATGCATTCAACTCCTCTCGAGTACCCCATTTCGTCCGTCGACTTCCCTTCGACCCGAATTCGCCGAGGTCCCACAAATCATGAATACTATACCCATTATCTTGCGCGCTGGTTGCTTTGCATCCTGGAGGTAGCCAGAGATGCGTTATTCCAATAGCCGAAAGATGTGGAAGCAGATCTGTGAGGAGTGTGTAATGAGATGGGGTTCCCGCCGGGGAGTCTGATGGACCAGGCAAGTACCATTCAAAAGATTGAAACAATGTTTTGTTACTGGGGGGCCTTTTGCTGTCTTTTTTTTTAAAAAATAATTTGTTAGTCTAGCAATGTACAAAATTGGGTCAGTCGATTGCCACAGTCCGAGTCTAATTGCCATGATAGATTGAACGTCACCAGAGAACAGCTTCACAAGCCGACAACGCATCTTGAGGATTTCCACCCAAAGGCGACTGGTGACAGCCCTCATATCTGATATGGCCACTACTATGTTGGAACGAAAAAAGAAGCCTTCACCGGGAAAGACAATCCCCTTTCCGGCCATTCTTACCTTCGTAATCACTTGTTCTGCCGGTCCCGCTGAGGGATCTGGCGAATGAATTCAGCTGTTGCATCATGCTTCAATGTCTCTCAGGTAAGAAGGTAGAATTGGAGATTACAGCAAGTCCTAGAGAGCCAGCGGAACAAGTGGTCGGGATGATAGAAACGAACGGAAATGGTTGAGAAGTCGCTCTGCATTAGGCAGAATGAGTGGGCGTCGGTTGACCAGCAGCGCTTAGTCTCTTTCGCTGTTAGGCTCTCCAAGGTCGATGGCAAAATTGGCAGAGCGAAAGTTATAAATAAGCGAATGAGTGAACTGCAGAAAGAAATTGTGCAAAATGCGATTCTAATGGAACTAGAGAAGAGTAGACTGCAAAAACATTGAAAATGTGAAGTTGATGGTGGAAAAGTTTGGGGAAGGAATTGTTGAATGCATCCATGTCAGAATTGCACAGTTGCAGGAAAACGTCGAGTGTGTGGAAGAGGGGGGCAAAGAGGGTCGTCCACGTGATCTCCCTGCTCATGCCCTCGCCTCTGGTATTTCAGTACTCCTCAGGTGGAGGCTATTCCGCGATGAATACAATGCTCGCTTAAGAATAGGATTTGGATGACAGAACTCAATCGCCAACCTTCGCATCAACTCCGAAATGTTGATGAACCGGAAAGGTAAGAATCGTATGTACCTCCCTGCCTAAGGTACCAGCGCAAGAGGTATAAATGGACTGCAAGGCTGCCAAGATCAAGGGGGAGTAGGGGGGATCAAGATGTTATAAAGTATATTGACAACTCGGTGAGTCTGATCATTCGCCATCAACAGATATCCCAGACTTCCCTGTCAAGCCAATTGTATCTCGGATACATGGTGACTGTCAAGGGCAGGAACCTCGCACGTTAGTGATGTATGGTTTTGCGGGGTTGCACCTCTACTGTAAGTCTCACTGTCGCTTTTGGTTCGGTTGCCCAGACGCTAGCGAGGATGTGACCGGGAGTGTTTCAGGCGAGATTCTTGGCAGCGATTATGCCAAGTTTTGGCCCCCAGAGATTATGCCAAGGCGTGGACTTCGCACCCAATTTTGTAGTGGTTTTGCATCGGTTTGCATCAATATTGATAAGTTTGCACCTTGACGTCGTCGACGCCACTTTATATAGACCTTTTTGGTGTTTATTTGATTCGTGCTCTTAAGTCCTCCTCTTTTAAGTCCTCGTTTATCTCTCACTTATCGCTCAAATGGCCGATTCTGCCTGGATTGCTCCTAAGGGGTGCTACGAGCAGGGAATGTCTCGGGGGAGCGAATGGCTAGAGCGAACGGAAATGCGAGCGAATGCCAAGTAATGTAAACTAGGCCTAATTTGGCTGTAAAATTGACCCCTTTTGCATATCCTGCCATTATTCATCCATTTATCAACCACACTGTCATCGTGAACCCTCGTCGACAAGGCTGAGGTTTGATAAAGCATCGTCGGCGTCAACCTTGGTGTTGACGCCACTCCAGGACCTCCGGATCAATGTTCTTCCGCTCTATTTACCAGCCCTGGGGTCACCAAATTACTGTCGCTCCTGGGACTCAGGAATAAACCCTTGCTGTCGACCCTGGTTAAATTTAACAGTGTGGTTTCGCCGTCTCTTTGTCCTGCCAAGTGCTGCTGGCGTAGTTAACGCTGGAGGCTCATTTGGCGTAATCTACAGCGGAGAACCCTCTGGCGAGGGCTCGCGCCGTAGCCGAGGCCGCTCCGGGGTAAGGATCACTAAATCTAAAGTTTCTAGTGGAGGACTACTCGTAGGAATAACTTCCGATGGAGGAGGGGTTGTAGAAATGACCTCAGAGCTTGTAGGGATGTCTTGGAGAGGCGTATACCTAATAAACTCTATAGTATCCTCCTCTTCATTAAATAGTTATTGCTCTATTACCGCGCGATTTAATGACTACTCTATCTCTTATTTAATAACCTATGAGGCCTTATAACGCTCCTATTGTAGCTATATAGAGCGACCCTAGCGGCGTTGGCGCTCACTAATTTTATTAGTAGTTAATGCGCGCTGATTTACGGGTCCGTGAGCATTGCGCCTTACTAAATAACTTTATCGGCGAGGATCTAGTGCCTATAGAGGTGCCTATTGTATTTAATAACGCTGTTAAGTGGCGCGTAAGAGACTTTATAGCTGTAGGACCTTAAAGTGAGTAATTTAACGCTCAGCATTTACGGCGTCCACCGCTAATTAATGAGCTTCCTATAGATTAAGGAACCCCCTAATCTCTACGAGTTGAACCCGTACAAAGCTCTAGAGTGCGCCCTAGAGCGATTACTCGTGGTGCACCTTTAGGCTGTACAACTGTACAGCCGAAGCTACGAGAGGGTAGGGAGTATTTCCTTCATTCGTACAGCAGATAGATTTTCTCTTTTCTTTTCTCTCCTTAGCTTTAGAATCCTCGTTATACGGTAGTTGGACGAATTACTCTAAATTCCTAGCTAAACCCTCACAAGGAGTCAGTGAAACGGCTTATAATCAAGGTCAACTCAATTATCAAGGATATAGACCAGGATGAGGCCTTTTCGGCAGGTAGCTACTCTCTACAGCAAACCCCTCTATATCCACTAGATGCCCGTAGAGAGGGTCCTCTAGCTCGCCGAGGCGGCCATAGACCCACCAACGAGCGAGCACTTACGGCCAATGAAAGGGCTACACAGCAAGAGCGGCGGGAGCGACAGACAGCCCTACAACAAGAGCGCTTACAAGCAACTCAGGTAATAGAGCAAAAAGTAACGGTAGAGCAAGTAGATACTGACTCGAAGGCCTAAGGATTGCAAGAGAGGATTAATACTATAGAAACTACAGTAGAAGTAGCCCTTGAGAGCATCCCTGAGACTCCCCCAAGGTCTATAGGTCTATCCTTACCCATAAGGACGCCTGAGAGGCCTCGCCCGCGCCGTGAGGCCTCACCTGAGGCCTCACCGAGTGCTCTACTACCGACCTCAACAGCGCCCCCACTGCTCACTAGAGGCAAAAGGCGTAGGCAACCGACTACAAGACAAATTGAGGCGCGTGACCAAGGATTCATTAAGCAATAGTCAAATATATACTCATTCATCAATATTGATGCAAACCGATGCAAAACCACTACAAAATTGGGTGCGAAGTCCACGCCTTGGCATAATCTCTGGGGGCCAAAACTTGGCATAATCGCTGCCAAGAATCTCGCCTGAAACACTCCCATGTGACCCATCAATATGTGATTATCGATGCCAAGCGATTGTAAAGACCGTGGTCTACTATATCGCTTCGACGCATCCGAACTAGCTGCGAGAGCTGTTCGAACGCTATCCGAAGCGGATTCGGAGCGCCCAGGCGCTAGTCTAGTACGTACTTAGGATACTATATAGTCTGACGAGTCCCTCGGACCGTCTTAGGAAGGATCATGTCCCCTTCCCATCACAAATACGAGGAAAAAGAACACCATTTGCATCTTGTTATCAAGGATACATGCTTCTTTCAATTCGCAGACTCCTCGTATTTTATGCTGCCTTTGGAACTCTTGACAATGGCCTCGATATCAGCCATGGACTTATACCTTGAGCAGATCAACTCCGCGGCCCAATTGATCCGGGCTCAGCTTCTGGCCACGGATGGCCAAGAGGACAATGCCTATGAAACCAGTATCGCTAGCTTCTTCTCCAGGTCTACGTTAGAAGTGAAGGGTGCCCGCAAACGATTGCACGAGGCGCTCTCAGGATTGCAGCGGATTTCGACTGGGCCAATCGAGTTGTGGGAGCAAATGACGCTGAACGTGAGCGCTAGAACATGGGATCCGACCTGATTCATCTTTGACTGACGCTGCTATTACTCACAGCATCAATACTTGAGTTGTCTTCGCTGGGTGCTACATTTCAAAATACCTACTATCATTCCAACAAACAACGCAGTTCCTTATACCGAGGTCGCGAGGATAGCCAATGTTCCAGATCATCAGCTCCGCCATGTGGTTCGAATGCTCATCACAAACGGTATCTTTGCTGAACCGAGTCCGGAAAGCATGACCCATTCTCACCTGTCCGCGAAACTTGTTGCTGGCTCCTTGTACCTGGACGCTCTTCATTTTCTGACTGAAATAACGGCTGCTACAACGTACCGCATGGCAGAGATGACGGCACAATACCATGGGAGCGAAAAGCCCAATGAAACAGCTTTCAACATTGCTTTGCAGACAGAGCTACCTTTTTTCGGCTATCTGAGTCAGAACCCTGACGTAGCAGCCAGGTTAGCGGCAGGGATGAAGGTGCTAGGGAGCCAGGACGGAACCCACACGAGGCACCTAGTCAATGGGTTTGGATGGCAGAAATTGGGAAGGGCCAAGATAATTGATGTGAGTTAAATTCTCTCAATGGATCTCATGCCTGATATTTAGCCAAACGCGTCAATCACCCAGAATGTCTCACCACATCTAACCAAGAGCTGACTTTCCCTGACTGAAGGTTGGTGGCTCATCGGGCCATGCTTCGATCGCTCTGGCAGAGGCATATCCAGATCTCACATTCGAAGTTCAAGACTTGGCCGGGGTGATAGCCAAGGCAAAAGAGACACCACTGCCGGCAGCAGTCGCAGGCCGTATAACGTATAGGGTGCATGACTTTTTCCGTCCGCAGCCCGCATCCTCTTCAGATGCTTCTGTGTTCCTGGTGCGGTTGGTTCTACAGAATCATTCCATTAGCGCAGCACAAGCCATCTTACGCAACATTTCCTCTGCTATGGGGCCTGGCGCATTTCTATTGATCAACAATACCCTTCTGCCCAGGCCTGGGAGTGTCGGGCTGACGGAGGAAGCTCTGGAAAGAGCGAGAAGCCTCTTCATGATGCAGGCAATGAATGGGATGGATCGCGACGAGGTTGAGTTTCATGGTCTGGTAGAAGGGGCCGGAGCTGGTCTGAAGATCACAGAGATCGTAAGCCCGGGTGGTGGGGCCATGGCCGTAATCATCGTTGAGAAGAAAATAGAATAGGTTTGATGACACCGCAGCTGGTGTTGAGGTGAGATGGGATGACTACAAGAAAGGAGGATGTGTCGCCACTTGAGGCAATCAAACTCGACCATAGTGCAAAGTGAAGAGAAACCAATAGCGCCCAAAACCAACGAGTACGACTATCTTCCACAAATATTTCAGGTTGCTACTGTTGGTTATTCGTACACAAGGAGCTCCTGAAGCACCTGCTAATACTCTCACAGGGTCCAAGGTCTTCCAAGCTTTAGAAAAGGACAGACCAAGCACGATTTGATTATCGCTGTAATAAGCCATTTGTTCGCCGTCAGCATTTTCATCACCTTCGTGCCCTTCCCCTCCCGTTTAGGCGCTATTTCCCATATTTGAGAATCCGGTTTTTACCCCAAACTTAGGAGCCCCGCCCTTCATTCGATGGGTTAATCTAGAATTGATATCTGAAAGTGGGCGCACGATCGGTGAATTCCTCTGGAGGAACGACAACGCCTTCTGAGAGGGCTTTGTCCTTCCAAGCCTCTCGTCGCTTGTAGATGATTCGAATAATATTGAACATGATCAATGCAAAAACAAGACATCCAAGGGACCACGAGTGGCCAAGGGTGAAGTCTGGTGCTGATTTGGATTGGTAGATTTGTCCACTGACGATACCTCCAATGTTTGTCAAGGTGAGTTGAATACCTGTAGGATAAATTTGTCAGTGATTGATAGATCATTCAGGAAACGACTGACCGAGAGCAGCAGCTCGCTTTCCATCGGGGGCAACATTGCCTGAATGCCAGGCAATATTTCCTCCTGTGCAGAGGAAACAAGCGGTGGCAATGAGGTATGTGGCAAAATACAAGACACCGACAGGAACGTCGGTCAATAAGATGGCATAGCCTGCGATGCCAAAAGGTGCGCAGATAACCATGACCAAGAAACGTTTATGATACTTATCCGAGATGACTGCACCGACAGCATAGACCACTGCACCCCAAAGATTGACGGGGATGACTAGGTATTGAGCCTGTCTGGTTGTATAATTGAACCCATATCTCAAGATAATGGGCAGGAATGTTCCAAACCCATAGAGAATGGTTACCACAGCAATTTGGCTGACACCATGGAGCCAGGTCTTGATATCCTTTGCAGCGAGCTTAATCTCTTTCATCTTAGGGTGGCCATCGCCGCCACTGTACGATTCTGAGAGCTCCGCCCGGATGGCCATGATCTTTTTCTCCTCAGCGTTCAGGAAGTACGCCGTCTGATAGTTCTTGGGCACTAGATAGATGCACATGCCAGCATATATGATGGTGAGGATGCCCTCAATGATGTAGAGCCATCGCCAACCTGGATAGCCGGCAACGCCATCCATATATAGGATGCCGAAGGCGATGAGACCACCAAAGGCGCCTGACAGGGCCGAGGCGACTTCAAAACATTAGTTCTGGCATCGCTTGAAAGTCATGGGGGCATACTAAAGAGATAGGAGATGCGCTGCGCCAGCTCTTCACGTCGATACCAGTTGGCCAGTAGTAGCGTCATGGCTGGGAAGAGACATCTAGCAGAAAAAGTCAGTCTTAATTCCTCGAGCCTTTCAAGCCACGGTTACCCTTCAAAGAAGCCCAGAAGAAGTCGACAGACACAAAGGCCGGCAAAATTTTGGATCCACCCCATCGAGAGGCACACTAAGCCCCAGGAGAAGCAGATTGCGGGTATGACTCTGTTGAATTGCAGCTTTTTGACGAAGATCGAGGTAGGGAATTCGGCTAGAATGTAGAAGATATAGAAGATGGAGACTGCAGTCTTGAGGCGGATGTGAGTAGAATGGTCCACAGTCGGGCAATCAACATGGTCGACATACATTGAGCTGGTTGCCTTTCAAACCAATATCGGCCGACATTCCCTGTGTTGCAGCGAAGCCGATGTTCCCCCTATCCAGATAACTGATGAGCATAAGCAGCATCATGACTGGAGCGATGAAAAGATCGAGCTTCCTCCTCAACTTTGCTTCCTTGGCCTTGAAGTCGGCGGACTCGATAGTCATGCCATTTTCGACGTACTCATCAAGCTCAGACCTGGGCTTGAGATCCTCCGGTGCTGCCATGGTGGGGGAGCTTTGATTCTTTTCCATCGCAAATGGGTTTGACAGAGATTGATTGCTAGGTACGAAGCTAGTTAGGGCGAATAGAGGTTGAGATTTGTTGGTCTTTCGTCTGGTTTATAATATCGGACTCCTCAGGTTGGGGTATTGACACTAAGACATAAGACCACATGGGGAAGGGTTGAATTGATGGCTGTCTAATGTCCCTGAGGTTTTGGATCAGGCGAGGAGTGGGTATTACCCCGGTTGTGTGCGCATGCCCAACAATAGGCGAATGCCCGAGAGGGAGGATACAGGTTGTAGGTACCACGGGAATACCGAGACGGATAATGAGAATCGTCATAGCCTTCTCCAGTACTGCCAAGGCGTTGATGTTGGTTGCTGATGGTTCGATTCAGCCACTATGCCCATTCATGCCGTAGAGTAGGTAGATCTCCCGCGTTAGATGATGCAGAACCAGTGGACCTAGTTTCCAATTGGGTCCCTTGGATGGATATATTTCTAGGCCCTGTTGTTGGAGATTGGAGAAAGCGCGACAACTATCTTGATGTTTCGCCTCGGTGTTCAGGGACCGGCCTTCAAGGCCCGGAAAAGGTTTTCCATTTCATTGGACGCACCATTTGCTGTTGAGCCTCGAGTTGAGTGCAGCATATAGTACTGCTTTGGGGTGACATTTCAACCAGATGTGAGGCAAGTCTACGCGACCTCATGTGCAAACAGCACGGATTAATTTCATGGTTCTATCCAACCAGACGACAGCAGGGTGAATCATAAAACATCTTCTAATCTGTCCTAGTGACATTGTTTTATGCCTTCGCGAGCTGCTGAGCCAGTATTGGGGCCGCTATATCGGATGTATGCAGACTCAACTGAGTCGCAATTTCTAGGACTTCCATGATCTCCTCCGGGGTTCCACCATATTTCAGGACATTCTTCATGTGCAGTTTAAGGCCAGGGACGTAGAGATGTGTGGCAGCTGCATCGAAAGCACAATAAATGAGTTCTTTGACCTGGAGTTATTGTTAGCTTGCATTTACACATATCTGTACTTGACAGAGAGGTGGAGGGAGGCCACCTTTGGCTCCAAGACGCCTCCACCTTTGCCACTGCCATCGACATCTTTCAACCAAGGCACCGAAGAAAAGTTCAAGTATGCTTCGAAGAACTCTGGGTCGAGTGCAAGGAAGTCTTCCCAGAAGGTGTGCCAATAACCTCGATTTCTGGTGAAGTCGGCTTTCAGTTTCTCCCTTTGCGCGTCAAAAGGTTTTCCGGCGGTAGGATGCTGTTCATAAATGCCTTCCTCTTTCATCACCTCGACAAGGAGAGGAACACCAATATTGCAAGCATGAATACCCAGTGTGCCAGTCAACTCGATGACTTCGACAATTTCTGCTTGTGTCGCTCCTTCTTCCAGGGCCGCCTTGATATGCTTCTGAATTCCTGGGATATGGAGGTGTGTGGAGGCAGCGTCAACAGCAATGGACATGAGCTGTTGTATCTTTGGTGAAAGATGTCTCTTCCTTCTCGGCACCGCGATCAGATCCACACTAGCCACGAACAACTCGGGGCTGAGTTTTGCTATGCTGTCCCAGGATTGATCCCATTGAGCTTCCCCAATCTCACTGATCAACTTCTGTTTCAGCTGGGAGGGATCTTTGGGTGGTGACATTACGACACGATTTTGAAACGGGTGGACTGGTCTCTGACAGAATTCTATTGCTTACGGCAACAGATTAATGATGATTCTGCATGTGGTATATACATAGCTCGCAATCACAAAATGGTGACTGGCATTGAAGTTGGAGTAATATCTGTGGATGAGGGGGAATATATGGAGGTTGAGGGATGTCCATAGTTGGGGCTGCATCTCATCTGCCCCACCACCTGGACGAGTATGTGCATCACCTCCCTCTGCTCTGCCTCACCTCACTAATTTGGTGAGATCACGTTCCATAGCTGCCGGGTTGACTCTGCTATATCCTCTGTACCCTCACGTCCTTTCACGGTAGTCGTAATGCAAAGTAAACGATCCCCTGCTAAGCCGCATTCAAGAAATGGATTCGACCAAGAGTCAAAGCTTTGATTGCCCCAAGAAGCGAGCTCTGTTGTTGGAGTCACTCTCCCACTCATGGTCATGAGCAAAAATCACTTCCGTGCCCATTGCTTCCAACTCCCTAATTCTTCCGATGGTCTGTTGTGCCAGGTGCTTGTCTGCATGAATGCAACAAATATGCCCTTCCTGATCGAGCCATTCCCCGATCTGTCGCTCATTCCGCATAATTCTCCGGTCATGGCAAGCGTCTCCCGCCAGATAGACACTGCTTAGAGGACCAGTGCGAGCCAAGATGTTGATATGCCCAGGCAGATGACCAGGAGCATCCACGATGTATAGGCTGCCATCATGGAAGATATCGAGCACTCGAGGGAGGTTTTTATATGGGGTCCAATCTTGGAAGAAGTCGGGACCACCGGGTGTGGTATTCTGCCTGCCGGCTCCTTCGTCAGTCTCTTCGTAAGGATTCGAGAGCTGGATAGTTCTGTCGGCTGGTAAAAGGTCGGCTTCAAAGAAGGAATGGCTCCCTCGTAGCGAGGATCCATTTCCATGCAATAGGTCTACTGCTCCGTTTCCAACAACAAATGTACTGGATGGAAAATCTCGAGGCTCTCCAACATGATCCCAGTGAACCTGCGAAAGGGTCAGTCAAGTTATAGAAGGAGTTACTAGACAAGAAGAGGGGCACACTTACATGAGAGTATATCACATAGTCAATATCATTCGGGGACAGACCTCCGGCGGCCAGGCTCGCGGTCACATCTGGCAGAGTTGTCAAAGGCTGCCTGGTCTCGATATGCTTCTGAATTGGCAACGGATAGCGATTAGCATCCCTCCGTAAACCAAGGTCGAAAACAATCCGAGTGGTCTGGTCCGTTTCTTGATTTTGGTGGACGATGAGAAATGACAGCGAGGGTACGGTCCTGCGGGCAGTCTCTGAAGCTGGGTGTACAAAGAAACGCTCAGGAAGAGAAAAGTGACCGGCCTGCAATGCGAATACTTGGACAGTCGCTTCTGAGGTGGTTTCCGGTGGGGACGGAGGCGCTTGCCTCAGGTAATTAGGAGACATGTCGCTGCCCAGATGTGAAATCTAGGACTCGACGACAGTCGGAGCAGTGGATGGCAGCGAGGAGGTCTTGAAAACAAAGACATTGATATCGGGCAGGGAAGTTAGGAGAATGCAGGTTCCAACTTCCAAGGCCGCTTCTGGCGTTGGTCCCACCCGTACAAATTGGCAATGTTGGGGTAACTTGCTCCCGTAATTCTCGCCCGGCCATCTAGCGAACCCCTTGGGCGTCCGTACTCCAATCCAATTCCATCCGAGGACTGCTACTCACCTTTGGCGGTCACTAAGTAGTTCGTTAGTTAGCAGGCGTGTCCTCATCCCACATGCCCCTTGCGGCGAAATGAGACTGACTGCACGGCAGATATTGCAAGTCTAAATATCGGTGGCAGCCTGCTCTGTGGCCGAGACCTTTTTTTGATTCGATGACCCTGGTTGGAAACCCCATCTGGCTCAGGGCGTGCAGGTGGTGCTGGTATGTCCTTACTCAATCCTGCGTGCTCACAAGGAGGTTGGCGAGCTGGGCGGGCAACCTTGAACAGAGTAAAGATCCATCGATCTCGGATGAGGTGATAATGCATCATGCTCATATTGGGGTTTCGATGGTACATGGGTTAGATCGTGATAGTTGAGCTGCTGCAGATGGTGGTTGAGATGTCCAAGGCGGGCAACAGACAGGCAAGATAGACTGGGTACTTCGGAGCATACCTATCGGACTCGTAATTAGCATCTCTACGAGTACCAGTACCATTCGGGGTAGGCTGTAGGTTACCTAGGTACTCCGCACCTAGACTAAGCACGTGACGAAGGGAACAGGCCGAGGGGCTACCCAGCGCCTGAGGGCCAGGGTAGGGGCCCCTAACACCAACTAACTTGGCCGGGGGCACTCTCCGCCCACCGCGCTCGCCAAGTCACGAGTCACGAGTCACGAGTCACCAGACTCCCGCCAAACACCCAGGTTCCCATTCTCCCATCCAACCCCAGCTTTTACTGCTGCTCCCTGTTCTTAGTCAGGCAGTCAGTCAATCCGTCACCCCAGCTTCTCCCACATATCCGACGTGATAGTTTCCATCTCCATGTCATTCCCGCTTAGATAGCCTGGAGACATCGTGGCCCAATTGTTCCACACACTGGCACACCCCATGCTGGACAACGACCTCGACGTGGAGCTCGATGGTCAAGGTCAAGGTCATGGCCACGAGCCCCCGCTAAAAAAGCCCAAAAGGTTCCAATGTCAGCATTGCCAGAGGTTCTTCGCTCGTCTCGAACACCTTCAGCGCCATGAACGCACACGTAAGTCGCCGTCTCCTGGTTTCTTCCACTCATACCTCCTAACTCACTGCCGTCTCCAGACACAAGAGAGAAGCCATTCGCCTGTTCTCAGTGTGATAGCAAGTTCACTCGGAGGTACGTTGGAGACCTGCCCGATCTTCAACAACGGGCTGCCACTAACATGTAAATCAGTGATCTGCTTGTCCGGCACGAGAGATTGAGTCATGACCCTGAACGGTCGGTGCGCAATGGCAGAGCTGAGAGTCATACTGGCTCAAGCAATCATCAGGACGGTCGCCAACGGAGAGACACTGGTACCAGTAACACCTTGGAAGTCCCAGACGCCAGATCACTGAGCTCACCGCGTTTCGCGCAAGTGACCAACTACTTGCCGTCGACCGCCAACCAAGCTCCAGCACACGCCACCAGCAACAATGACCTCTTATTTACATCCTTACTCATGGCTGCAGAACACGCCAGACCACAGGCCCATCCTAACCCGATGGAACCGCAATCAAATCTCCCTGAATCTATCTTCCCCTCTCAGGATCAACTCCTCGGCGGCGGCCAAGCTATCCAGTCTTCTATCCCAAACACATCCAACCCCTTGAATGGCATGGGCGGGCTTCAGGGCTTTGACTTTGAAGACTCGCTTCAAGACCTCGCCAACTTCATGGACAATGGCACCCTGGCATCCTATCACTTCTCATCACTAATCAGCGCTGAACAGCCCATTCCATTCTTCTCTCCCGAATCACTCACACAGACAGGAGACCCTTTCCCAACCACCGAGCCTCCTGTCCATCCGCGTCCTACCCAAGCATTGGACCAGCAAGAAGATTCAAGCTCCTTTTCACGCTTCGGTTCGCGCTTGCCATCGCTACAGCCAGAAGAAAGTCCTTCTGCACCCCAAAACGAGCAATACCCTCAGAAGGCCCTTTCTGACCTGAACACCGAGGACAGACAAGCCGTTGCGGGCAAGCTGGCCGAATTCTCACATGCCGTCCCCACCAACTTCCAGCTCCCTTCCAGACTGGCTCTTTCCCGTTATCTTGCGGGCTATGTCAACGGCTTCCACGAGCATTTACCCTTTCTCCATATTCCTACCGTCTCAGTGCACAACTGTTGCATTGAACTCATTCTGGCCATGGCCGCCGTGGGTGCTCAATACTGCTTCGAAGGCCAAAAGGGGGTGGAACTCTTCCACGTCAGTCAGTCCATAGCAATGCAACGAATTCGGCAGCGTGATGCGAGGCTAGCCAACTCCCATCGCACATCAGACTCGTCATCCCAATATCCCGGTCGAACTAGAACAAGCGAAATATTGACAACTGGAGAAACACCGCGCAGTGGCTCAATCTCAGGATGTTTAGGTCTCCCATCCCAGCCCGACTCGGATTCCGGTGCCCAAAAGGAAGATCTCATTCAAACTGCTCAAGCACTCCTCCTTCTCATGGCAATGGCAACATGGGCCAAACATCGTGAGATTCTTCGAGAAGCACTCGCCATTCAGAGCGTTCTCGCAACCCTGGTCCGAGATGATGGCTTCAAGTCTCCACCAATGTCGGAAGATATTAGTTGGCCAGAGTGGATCAGGCGTGAGACAACCAAAAGGACCAAATTTATCGTTTTCTGCTTCTTCAATCTCCACACGATCGTTTACAACATCCCGTCCTTGATCCTCGCGTCCGAAGTGGACCTCGATCTCCCATGTAATGCTTCCGAGTTTAAAGCATCGACCGCCACCAAGTGGAAAGAACTACGCTCTCGCGGCTCTCCTGAGGTCAGCTTCCAGGTCGCCATTCACCGACTCTTTTCTCGCTCAGGGAATGACGCCAACACATATAACTCTTCCCTGGGCAACTACGTCCTCGTCCACGCCCTCCTTCAGCACATCTTTTTCGTGCGACAGATCTCACGGTATCGACTTGACTACGGTGGTGAACTACGTGCTGATGACGTTGCCGCCATCGAACAAGCTCTTCGAAATTGGCAACTCGCCTGGAAACGCAACCCTGAATCTTCTCTCGACCCGATGAACCCCAACGGACCGGTGACATTCAACTCGACCGCTCTTTTGAGACTCGCTTACATCAGACTCAATGTAGACCTGGGCCCGGGACGGGCGCTCGACACAAGAGACCCTGTCCAAATTGCAAATGCGTTCCGTGACAGTCCTTCTGTCAAACGCACCCCTAAACTGGTTCGCGCAGTTCTCCACTCCGCCCACGCCCTCAGCATCCCCGTCAAAATCGGTATTCACCTCGTGGCCCAGACGCAGACATTCATGTGGTCTATACAACACTCCCTTTGCACCCTCGAGTGTGCCTTCCTACTGAGCAAATGGCTCGAGGCACTTAGTCTCCAGGATTCTGGACCAGTCATCACTCACGACGAACAGAAAATTGCCACATTGGTGAAAACCATGTTGGATGAAACCGAGTTTGCGATGCCACGTGATGTTCCCATGGAATCGCCTGCTGCCATGAAGTATCTCAGCGCTGGAGGTAAGATAGACTTCTGCTGCAGGATTGTCTAGTAAAATGCTAACTCAAATTGTGATTGAGTGCTGCGAGTATGGGCACAGGTCTTTCGGGGTGCGCAGACGTGGGCGATTGTCGATGTCATCGGAACGAGTCTCAACATATACGCTGATATGCTTGAGGCCGACTGAGCGAATCACGCCTGCTCCTACACGACATCGACCATTGGTTATGATCTGACCATACACCACACCACACACGGCTGCCACATCCCTTACATCCCGTGACGTTGCCTCCTGGACTAGAGCTACTCGAGCCAGTTCTACTTAGTGTAGACCCTTTCAGTTCTCACGGCAAGAATTCAACTACATTGAAACGGCTGTGATGGCATCCACGAATCCTTTGGACGACAACGAGAACGAGACTGCAAGTGCGACCTTGGTCCTGTGGCGGCAGTAGATGTGTGAACCCAATGCCGATCAGAAACAGGCCTCGTTCGATCCCAAGCATTCAATGTGAAACGAGATGAGGACCATGGACGACGATCTCGTGTGCCAAAGCAACCCATACTGGTCAGCGTAGCCTGAGCCAAATGGCTCAGATAGCGACAATGGCTACCCAGGTGCCTGGGTGACCTACGGCTAATGTACACGCACCCGCACCCAGCTCATTTCGAGCATTTACTCGTCAGCCACATGGCTAGATGTCCATGGGGCTAGAAAACACGGCTACACGCATGGACATTTGTCTCCATGATGCCAACATCAGCCAGGGGAACTATGCGTACTGCCACAACTTCTATACAATTCCAAGTCCACTCAACTTGAAAAAGTCCTTTGTGAGCCAATCTACCGTTGGCTTTCATTCAGCCATTTATAAACCACCCTGGCATCTTTGCCCTTATACCGGTCGTCGGCTGCAGCTTCTTCAAAAGCAGCCAGGGTAGGTTTATCCAGGATCGTGCGTGCACCCACCATCTCGGCGAGGGACGTTCCCATCTCAAGCACATGCTTGCAGAGCTCGATTCGGAAGCCTCCCTCATAGTTCCTGCTGGCCGGCGCGTTGGCATGGATGCCAGGGACGGGATTCGATTGACTTGTCACCCAGCATTGCCCACCCGAGACATTGATGACATCGGTGAGGAGTTTGAGATCGAGGTTCATCTTAGCGCCGATGTTCAGCGCCTCGCTTGCTGCGAGACTAGTGATTGCGCTGAGGTAGTTATTGATCACTTTAAAAGCAGTGCCTGCGCCTACATCGCCGCAGTGGAACACGCTCTCCTTCTTGCCCATATGCTGGAGGTATTCTTTGGCGTGCTCGTAGGCGGGCCTGTTGGCAGCGCCAACCATGAATGTCAGAGTGCCTGCCTCCGCGCCCATCGGTCCGCCAGAGACGGGTGCATCGACGAAATCGAGCTGTGCGCCTTGAGACAGTTTGGTGGCTTCATCCTGTGCGGCTTTGGAGACTTTGAGTATGGTGGCTGTCTCAATTGTTCCACACTCCATGATTAACTTCTTCTGGGGATTGGATCTGGAGGCTTCAAGTACTCCAGCGAGTACACCGGAGGTGGGGTCGAGGTAGACTTTTTCTACCGATGATGCCGTTGGCAGCATTGTGATCACAGTATTTGCTCTTTGTGCCGCTTCGGCACCGCTCTTGACCACCTCTATAGGGCCTTGATCGGCCATCTGATGTTGGAATTTTGAAATTGCGTCGGATGAAACATCGCAGATTAGAAGAGTGGATGAGGAAGGCAGTTTAGAGCGAAGATTGACGGCCATGGGATAGCCCATTACGCCCAAGCCTACAGCCTTGTCAGTTTGTTGTCAACCATCATTCAGGACATAGATACCTATAAAGGCGACGGTGTTGTCTAACGAAGTCATTCTTACTTCCTGCAGTTAGATTTAGTGAACCTGAGGGGGCGGGTTTGATTTTCTACTACGGCCACCTAATGGATGTCGTTTAACAGCTTGGTATCATGCCAGATTGAGAACATGAAGGAGTTGTCCAGTGTTGCGGGCACCATGAGTAGACGTAGAAATGGACGTTGGAAATGGGCACAGTGACTCTCCGAATCGGCATTCGGCATGACTCCAACCAAGGATTTGCTAGTGGGAAATGCCAGAGTCTAGTTAATGGTAACGGGAGAGTCGTGTTCACTTGACGTTTGGTACGAGTACTCTGCAGATGGTGGATGGTGTTGAGGATCTGGAGGCGGGGCAAGATCAAGAGTTGGAGAAACGAAATGCTTACTCGTAAAGTTGGGAAGGTGCGGGGGATCCCGAATTGGGGGAATGTGCTGGACCAACCGGGGTTGGGGAAGGTGCAATCGACAGCCACGGAATTGCCCCTCCTACCGCCTGACTGCCTTGTGCCTGTACTATCTAACTGATGGGGTATTGTGGGATAAAGCCATATCATCCTCGACATGGAACATGTCAAGGAGCCTCGGGTTAGCCCCTACAACACCATCACAAACCTAGGGACAGGGTTGTTCAATTGTTCATTCCGTAGCGCATCATCTTTGTACAAGGCTGCAGGAATCAGGATCAAATTCCATGCACCTTTCCTACTTGAAGAGCTCTGTCACTGTCATCCATTCATAGCGTACCAGGGAAGAAGCGATGCTGATTCTGCTCCCGCCAGTTCTTATCATGGGCAACAATCACTTCTACCTCGGACGGCTCATCGAAGCTCGGGCTCGGCTTCTTCAGCAGTGGTCCTATCTTGTCGAGTGTTTCTCTTGCCTTGTCTGTGTCGACGTGAACACTCCGTAGACTGCCGTGTCCATCATCGTACAATGCAATATCCTTCTCTCCCGACAGGATTCTTGGATCGTGACAGCAATCGCCACCTAAGTAGACCCATTTCTGTGGCCCAACGTGAACGAGGAGGTTGACATGGCCATAGAGATGCCCTGGACTGTCGACCACATAGATGGCTCCATCTCCGAAGAAATCAGCCGTCGCTGGGAATCCCGCAAAAGGCTTCCATTGATGATCGGTCTGGTTCGCGGCGGCTGTCGTGCTATCTTTTGCCACCGGTGGCAGCTCTCGGGTTCGCTCTCTTGGTAACAAATTCGGGTTGAATATCTCCCTTGGATAGTGCGGTGGTGCTCCGTTCTCAAGTAGATGCAACGTTCCGGAGCCCACGACGAATTGGGAGTTCGAAAAATCCGATGGAGTGCCTTCATGATCCCAGTGTACATGACTCAAGATAACAACATCGATGTCTCGCGCGGGTTCCAAACCCCCTTTGCGCAAACTATCGGCACAGTCAGGTCGCAGTATCGTCGGTTGTCGATTTTGGATGTGGAGTTGTTGGGGCTCTGGGTAGCCGGTGAGGTCGCGCTTGAGGCCCAGATCAAATACAATCCTTGTTGTCTTGCCACTCGACGATGGATGCTGTATCAAGAAAGACAATGAAGGAACCGTCGCTCTCTTGTCAGGATCAGCAGCCGTCACAAATAGCTTCTCTGGTAATGTCAGTTGTCCCGCCTCCAGGGCCGACACCGTGGCATATACTGGCTGAGTGCTTGTTGGACTCATGCTGGATCTAATCAGATGAAAGATAAACGGCGCTAGATTAATGATAACAGATCTCTTGAAATCCAACGACCGATCAACCTGTGCTGCTGCTTGCTGGGGCACATGCAGGGACTGTTTATATCAGGTCCCCCGCAGACCCGCGAAATGTCAGGGCACCAGAGATTTGGAGAAGTGCTCCTCGGTCCACCAACACCTCCAATCTCGTCATTGGAAGTACCGCTGCCATCCCGGCCAAATACTCTCCTTCTAGAAACCGTCTTGTTCAATTTCTTATCAGAACCCACCAAACTCGGTCGCATATTGAATGAGTGTTCATTGTTTCAGCAAAGGCTATGTGTGACAGCCACCGCCTACAAGCATGGATTTCCCGGGTCAACTAGAGTCATCCTCGGATTTAGCTGTCTTGGTAGGCTTGTACTGATCCAGCTCCTTTCGAATCAGCTCCAATTCAACGACGGGTCGCCCTTTAGCCTTGTCTTGTAGCCCATTATCATCCTTGTCGAAGTACAATGCCCACTGGTCTGCTTCTTCTTCCACAGCTACGAAGCCTTCCCAGCCTTCGAAGCAGAGCCTCTTATCCCCATACTGGGAGAAGATCAGATCCATTGGACCTGTGAGCTGTGCCTGGGCTTCGACTCGGACACCATGTTTGACGCGGTAGGTCGAGGAGCCAATGTAGACCCAGTTGAGAAAGTTTTGCTCGTTGATCGTGGTCACCAGCCCTTCATGCGACTGTTCGGGAAATGGGAGGAAGTAGCCGGTCAGAGGATGGTGATCCGCGTAATCTTGGTGAGCGAGGAAGACTCGGCCGCCCTTTAAAACCAGAATCATGTCTGCGAACTGCTGCCTTCTCTTCTCGCTCATCCGTTTTGAGGCTCTGGCTGCGAAGTGGCATTTCTCAGTCTTGATCTCTTCTTCGGCTCTGTTCGAAGTGTTCTGTGCCTGATCAGACAGCTGCATTGTTGAAGTCGCAAGCAAGGGCACAGTGGCCGCCAGCGTTATGAGTGAAAGCACCATCGTTGCTAACTGCGACCAAGACCAACAATAGATCGATCAAGCTGGTAGACTCCCATCATACCTGAGATTCTCACATGGAGGCCAACGCATGGTGCGGTACGTAAAAGCAAAAGAGATCGGCGTGAGTTTCTGGTCAGCGGTCAACCCATGCCCTCGGGGTGCTCCGATTACTCCGTGTGAAGTAATGCAGATGTTCCTGGATACCTGGACACCTGGATAGCGAGTACTCTGAAAGCTTCGCCATGTAACTTCCCAGAAATGATCCTGGTGAAAATCGCAACCGAGACAAACCCATGCCTATTCCAGGCGACAAATGCGCTGGTTGTTTCGGTTCCCGCATCATTTCATCACCAGGATTGCACCAAGTCGGGCATGTTGACGTCACACAGCGACAAGGCTGTTTATCCCTGAGTCCTGACATCAGCCAAAACAACACCAGTCAAATCAGATCCCTCTACCAAACTACTCGTAATGCGACGCGTCCTATACTACCCAAGATCGACCGCCGCTGAGACCTGATCTACCGAGCAAGTAATCCAGTCACTATAATGTTTCTGACGGCAGGTCGTCCACTAATAATGTCGAGGAAACAAGTGCGATCATCAGGCCGTTTATTCCATGAATAGCACGACCATCCAGAGATTTTCACGCACGGTGATGAGATCCTGGAATCATCCCTGCTTCGGATTTCCAGCTGGCAGATTTCTGGTGGGTACGCAGGACTTCACATTCTACTGACTGAAAACTTATGTACAGAGACCGCAGCCGCCGTTGACCGGCAACTCTCCTGACTGTGCCACTTACTCCCGCCCATCTCAGCATTCGTTCTCATCACCCTGCAAAAGCTAGCAGCCGCCACATATCTGAAAGAGGAGCTTGAAGCCTCAAAAGTGCGGATCCTCGAAAGCGAGAAGTCTCGGACCGAGCAGTTCGTTAACCTCGCCCTTCTTCTTGGTTTTCCTGCATGCTGAACTTTTCCAGACAGCCGCCCTCACGCCCCAGATTTGCAATTGGTCTACAGATCCTCGCGACATCCAAATCAATCGTTATTGATTGCAAGTCGGTCTTGAGCATCAAGCAGCCAGAAGAGCCCAACTTGCCAGGACTCTTTGACCAGGCAGCTGGTCGAGATATTGAATCTCTCTTGTTTCGCCCCTAGCTCCAGCATCCATTGTCCAGCATCAAAATGTCAGACTTGTAGGTCTTGTTTTCCTTCCTTCCGCCAGTTCTATTTAACGCTCGGTCATCTTTAGTGATCAATTCGACTCCAAGAACCACGACCTAGATCCTCAACTGGAGAAAGAACCGGAGAAGGAGAAAGGAGGCAACGACACAGCACAAGGAGGCCGCAAAAAAGAAAAAATGTCGGGAGAAAACTCGTCAGGTTCAGGTTCAGGTTCAGGTTCAGGACCAACAGGCGCAGTTGACTCGGTTGCCAACACTGCAGGAAATACAGTCAGCCAGCCGACGGACCAAGTGAGTCAGGCGACTCAAGGGCTGCAAAAAACCATCACAGGGTTGACCAAAGGAGACACCGAAGATATGGCTGGATCGTTGAAAATCCACGTCAAGTTAGCCCTTGAGGTCGACATTCGCATCATTGCCAGGCTAAAGGGTGACATTGCCATTGGGATTTTGTGAAGCCGGGTTGTGTGCCGAATTCCCCGTACTTGGGAAACAATTAGATGGCAAGTTCTCCAGAACGGAGAGCTGTGATCATCATAACGAGCCATGTTCACTCTGACGGGACAAGCTCAAGTAGTAGTATACTATACTTCGATTCGTCATTTTGTGTCGTACAATACTCGCAGTTGAAGGCCGGCTATGCCCATACCACAGCAGGGCTACTCAGCCTCGCCGCAACCATAATCAATTTTCCAATGGTACCCAACACCTACCTGTGGTGGTTGATCCCAATGGGTACGCGATGCATCCTGACTAAAGTCGAATCATTCCAGTAAGTGAAAAATACATCCAAACCGGCCATGCAGTCTTCAACGTCCATCCTTAAATGTCCCTCGGGAATATACCTCTCGTTATCCACCCGCACGCACTGGGTGCTTGTCACCGTGCAAAAGTCACAACATCAACCCTCCGCCTCTGACGGCCGAGGAATCCTCTGAACTCGGCGCCATTCCCGGGCCCGCCCCCGCCATAGCCACGGCTTCGACCTGACGCCGCCGAGCTAAGGCTGGCCAGCCGCTGATTCTGCTCATACCATGCGGATGCCATGAGTTTGAGTTCGCGTTGGAGATTTCTATTCTCATCGGTCAGGCGCTCCAGTTCGGGCATGTCCTCTTCGCTGTTGTAAACGGCGGGTTCCACATCACGAGGTGTGTCCTTGGGTGGCGGTGGAGGCGGCACAGGCTCTTGATTCGGTTTCTTTTCAGTTTCGGCCTGTGGACGATCTGATTGTGTCTGCTGCAGATCACGGATCACGCCGTCCTGTTTCTGGATATGGTCCAGGAGTAACTTGTTCTTGGTGCGCTGGCGCTCAATTGCGACAACAAGTTTCTTCTGTGCGCGCAAACTGGATTCACGCTCCGAGGCAGAGCCAGCTTGCGCTTGTGCACGCATTGCGGCCATGATGGCTTTGAGTTCGTCCTCGGTGATGGATTCGTTATCACCTGTTCCGAGGTCGAGGAGCAGGGCTGAAGTAGACGGAGTGGCCGTCGAACTTGTCGGCGATGTCATCTCGGCTTGGTCACCCGGGCTGGAGTCCCCGTTGAAGAGCGCGGCAGCAAGTCTTGCTTCTGATTCGAGGAAGTCGGCTTCTTCGTGATCCAGGTCTTTATCAACTGGGCTAGGCAGGCGCTCTTCTCGAGTAGCGGGTGCAATTCCATCCTCGTAGTCGGCCAACCTGCTTTGCAAGTCCTCGACAGCTTGGTGCTGCCTGGATAACTGCTCTGATGTATCATGATACCGCACTTCGAGTGTGTGATAGTCAAACTCTAACCTTTTCTTCATCTCATTCAACTCATATCGTTCCTGCTCAATACTAGGGAGCAGGCGTCGATATTCGTCAACTTCCCGCTGCAAATCGCTCGAACTTGCTTGGGCCGAGTCGGACTGCTTGAGCTGGTTCTGCAGGTCATTGACCTTGATACGCAAAGTGGCGTTATCCTTTTCCAGGTCCTGGCTCGCTTCCAGTTTCTGTCTGTATTTTTCGGCGGTGTTGGCTTTGCGGGCCAGTCGGTCTCGCTCAATCTTCATTTCATCGTAGTCATCCTGGAGTTTTTGGGCTTTCTCGGATTTGATTTTCAGGACCTCATTCGCCTTACGCAGCTCATCCACTTCAGACTCGGCTTCTTCGACTCGATTCTCCAGGGTGGCAATCAGAGTGTCATGTTTTGCATCCAGAGGTCGAGTAGAGATGTCAGAGCGGCCTGCCAGCACTGCAGAGAGACGATCACCAGTTTCCTTGAGTTCGTCCTGGGCGAGATCACAGCGTTCCTGGAGCTTCTCATAGCGGAGATGGAAGTCGTCCAGGTGTTTCTGCAGCTCCCTCTTCTCATGGGCTATTCGCTGATTGTCTGCAATGACTTTGCCGAGTCGCTCTTCGGATGCCAGGACTGAATCAACTTCCACGGAGCGTCGGGGCGACGTAGGGGCATGGTCAGACGCGACGGGGTCATGCTGATCCAAGTCTTGGGTTTCGTCTTGGGAATCGCCTTCGGCCTCGGCCTCGCCTTCACCTGCCTCTTGAACAGTTTGCATCAACACCTCTTGCGTGGACTCGGCCAACTGTTGCATCTGCTTGAGAAATTCGATGCGCTCGGCGCAGTTGATGGCAGCGACCACAAGAAGCTTCAGTAGGGTAACGATATCAGTCAAGGAGGAAGATTGGGCGATGGCTTTGAGGTCGGGTCTGCCGCCTGGAAGCGGCAGGCGTTGGCCGCAGTCCTCGAGGAGGAAGATGGACAGGGCATCGTAAATATGTTTGAGGTTCGTCCATTTATTGATCCACTGGTCAGTATCAGGGTCTTCGGGCAGTTTGCCCGAGAAGCTAAATCGGTCAATCTGCTCTGGACAGGAGGTCAGTTGAGAGTGTGATGAAGAGAAGAGACCAATGGGCAGCGCATACGCAGGACTTTCCATATGACATGGCCGTTGCTGAGATCCTCGACGGTGTACACGGGGTTTGCAACTGCCAGGCTATTGACCCAGTCGATCAAGCCTGCGGCGATGGCTTCTTCGGTCGCCATAGAAGAGAAAGTTGTGGGAATGATGTGGCATTATCACAAGTTGTTGAGTCAGGAAATCTGTTGTCTCATGGTGACATTGCATCGAGTCAGCCCCATGGTTTCAAGTTTCAGATGAATGATGGATCAACTGAGGTACGGGCGATACTACGAGCAGTAAATGTCCGAGTCCGAGTCTATGTCACGGTGCCACGGATAACGCGCTGTGTTTAGTTGACTAGACTACTACTGCCTAGCTGGGTCCCTTGGGTGATACGGCGGTACGGTGGTACCTTAGGCACGTCTGTCGACGGTCGACTGTCCCATCCATTTCCGGGTGCGCGTTTCGCCCGAAATTATGACGTCGCGCAAAGACCACCACAACCAGGAGTCCACTTATACCGACAGGACTCAGGAGATGACCAGAAAGAAAGATAGGCAAACAAGATAGAATATACAGTCATGTTCAGGACAAGAAACTGCACGTCATTTGCTGGGCATCATGTGAAGACTAATCGAATTACTGGATCCAGCAACGCCTATCCCGCACCCCAACCCATCGCTAGGGCCATGTTCCTTTTTGTATAACGTTGCCACCCCGAGTGTTGTACAGCATGATGATACAGACATCTGCATCCCGGAGCACTTCCTATCAGATCAGATGGTACCACTTCGTCTCCGTCGTTGAATCTTCATGTGCCGTTCCCACTTCAGTCGGTGATCTAGGGGTTGCTGATAGTAACGATATTGTCAAGTTCGACCAAAGGCGTGTAGTTCTCGGTCAAGGTGTTGATGGTATCAATCATGCTATCCGACACCTTGGCCGAGAAGCCTTTAATAAGTGCTGTTGTGATGTTGGTCAGTACATGCGATCAATGAGTCAAGTTCATTGGCGCGCACGCTTACAGTATTCGTGGGTGACGATGCCACCTGCATTAATGACCTCCTCAATCGCCTTGTCCACAACAGAGGAGGGAGTGTCGTTGGGATATGAGACAATCACGGTCTTGAGGGCCGCAGGCCTGGCAAGACCCGCTGTAATGAGGGCGAGGAGGACGGTGATGAAGAGACGCATGTTGGTACAGCGTTCAAACTGGACACTAGGTAATCGTCGAAGGAAGAATATGAGCAAGAGGATGTCGCTCGATGTAAATCTAATGATGGGTGGATGCCTGTTTTAATGGGGTGATGTAGGTGGAGTGTGGTGAAGCGTTGTGAAGGTCACCAGGTGGTCTTTGTATAATAAATTTGTGGTCAGTAGTCACGGGCCGTTCTTCTCCCGGAGTAATAATCTTCCATGCCGCCGCATCCAACGTTGAACTTTGACTACGGTGCATCACTGATACCTGAACGTCGGCCCAATTTCCGGTCTGCAATGAATCCCCCCCCCCCAACGAAAAAGGAGAGGCGTTTCGCAATTGGGATTGGAAGGGCCTTGATGTTAATATCACAATATCATCTTTCTCCACCAATGTACATTTTAAGGTCATTTCCATTATATTCACCTTTGGATGCTGCCTGCCCCGCCTCAGCAGTAAGAACTCTGGAAAACCGTTCACTCAAGCATTTCTGGTATGTCGAGCCATCGCCGCTGATTCCCGCTTTCAATCGCCGTCGATGTCAATAAGCAGCCTCTCGCTCCTTTGAGTAAGTCGTGATCCCAAGGGCCATCCTCCAATACATGGCGCAAGAACTGCTCCCATTGGGCCTTAAAGGCATTCTCAAAGACCTGATAATCAGGCACTTTTGTCCAACCATCCGAGTACTTGATGTTGCTCCCGATGTCTGGGTTCCATACAGGCCGCGGTGTAACGCTGTCCTGTTGAACAAGACAATCCCTCAAACCGGCCACTGCAGAGCCTCGTGTTCCGTCAACTTGAATCGTGAGCAAGTCGTCCCGTCTCACACGGACTGCCCAAGACGAGTTGAAGTGCACGATCACTCCGTTCTTCAATTCGAAAGTAGCATATGCTGAGTCATCAGCCGTGCACTTGTATGTCTTCCCTTGCTCGTCGACTCGTTCTGTTATGTGAGTTGCTCCCAAACACGACACCGACTTAATCTCGCCAAACAGGTTCCCGATTACGTATTCCCAGTGGCAAAGCATATCGCTGATAATTCCTCCGTCATCCTCTTTGCGGAAGTTCCAGCTTGGCCGCTGCGGCGTTGCTGGTCCCAGGCCATCAAACACCCAGTATCCAAATTCTCCGCGGACTGAGAGGATTCGCCCAAAGAAGCCACTGTCAATGAGCCCTTTCAACTTCAAGAGCCCCGGCAGGAAAAGCTTGTCCTGAACCACTCCGTGCTTGATTCCTGCATCTCGGGCGACTTTGTATAAATCATATGCCTGTTCTGCTGACACCGCAGTTGGTTTCTCACAGTAGATATTCTTGCCAGCAGCCACCGCCTTCTTGACCGCATCAGCCCGTCTCCCAGTCGTCTGGGCGTCAAAATAAATCAGATTCTCCGGGCGCTGGAGTTCTGCTTCAAGGTCGGTAGTAATGTGCTGCAGTCCTTGATCTTTTGCGAGCTGTTGAAGTTTATCCAAGTTCCGACCTACCAAGACTGGCTCTGGGATCACGACGGTCCCGTCCTTCAGCCTAAGGCCTCCTTGCGACCGTATGGCGACAATCGAGCGGACAAGATGTTGATTTGTGCCCATGCGACCAGTCACGCCGTTCATGATAACGCCAATCTTCCGCTCCTTGTTAGCAGACATCCTAGCATATTCTAGCCTTGTCTGGCCCGTTGTTCATCTCGAAATTATACTCATGATCTGATCATTCGGCCAAACATTCGATACAAGCATGCATTGTCAGTTCGCGAGGATCTGCTAGGCAGTCGCTGTTCTCATGCTCAAGACTCTTCACGATCGATCGCCCTTCTCCGCATTGTGTTTGTAGCGCATCCCTCGTGCATGAGGGGATCCTTCAGTGCCCTCCCTCCCCCCACCTTTTCGGCATCTAGCAAAAGTCCAGCTTCATTCGCAGAGAGACGAGGTCCCGGTCGTCTCGTGCCAATAGGCTATGCTTCTTCTTGCGAACACGTTCCAACTGCTAGCATCAGCACCGCCATAGCATACTGTCCACAATGCGAGGAGGCAAGAAGACCGTCCTCGTAATCAACGGTCCTAACTTGAATCTGCTGGGCCTCAGAGAACCACACATCTACGGCCACGAGACCTTGAAGGACGTTGAGAACACGGGCGTCACGCTTGGCCAGAAACTGGACGCGGTGGTGGAATTCTTTCAGACGTAAGGATATCCCTGACCCGAGCCGATTGCTGTCTTCCATCGCCTTTCTCACGACCTCCTCGGCTCTCAGAAACTGGGAAGGTGCTTGTATCGACCGCATTCAACAGGCAAGGACCGACGGTACTGATGGGATAGTCATCAACCCTGGTGGCTGGACGCATACTTCTGTTGCAATCCGTGATTCACTGTTAGGAGTCTCGGTGCCCTTTATCGAACTACATGTGTCGAACATCCACGCGCGTGAGGAGTGGAGACATCACTCCTACTTCTCTGACAAGGCGAAAGCTATCATAGTAAGTCTTCCGTACATTTCGAGCCACGTACTGAGAGCTTGGTATTCAGGCTGGTTGTGGAGCCTCTGGCTACGAGTATGCGATCGATTATGTTATCAAGAAATTCCCTGAGAGATCCGAGCCTTCAGAGTCTGGAGCAGCTGCTACCTAGTTTATGTGGTAGACACAACCGTGGCAGTATTTCAGGCGGCCATATGAAGGCGGGCAGGTTGCATCAATGGGACGTCTCAGTCAGGAGCAGACATGTAGACCGACTCGATCAGCATTTGTACTGTGCTTCACTTTGATCCATCTTCCACATCTTCTCCCATGCTTCACCATTCTTCTCCATATAGGCATTGCACGCACAGCAGTGAACAGAAATGTCTGATCCATTCTTCTGCTCTGTGATTCTTCTGCTTTACGCCCCGAAAGCCTTGTCATATCCAGTTAGTGTGAACCGGTATTTGATGTCATTCTTCTTCAGCCTCGTAACCGCCTCCTTGAGCCCAGCCTCGCCGATATCGATCTCCTCCACCCAGCTCTTGATTCCCTTGTCGGCCGCCAGCTGCAACATCTCCAACATCTCCCGTCTACTACCCAGGTGACTGGCTCCGATCAGAACACCGTTGGAAAGCAAGTTCTGAGCCTTGATCTCCTGGCCAGCTTCCTCCGGCAGACCAACGCTGACGAATGGAGCATGCACGTCCATTAGGCTTAGATACTTGGCCAGATCGAATCCCTTGGAGGAATTCGCGCAGTTGACGATCAAGTCGAAGGAAAATCTGTGTGGCTTTTCCCAGTCGTCCTCGTTGGTCGCAATGAAGCCATCCGCGCCCAGCTTCTTCGCATCTTCTTCCTTTGACCGCGATCGGCTTATCGCCCACACTTCTGCTCCCAGTGCCTACACGGTCAGTTGACATAGTGACGCAACAGATCAAAATCTCCCTCGTACCTTTGCAAACAAGATCCCGAAATGCCCTATGCCTCCAAGCCCAATAATGCCGACCTTCTTCCCCGGTCCGGCTCCGTTTCTCACAAGTGGACTGTATGCCGTGAGACCGGCACACAGCATAGGAGCGGCGATATTGGTATCCAACTTCTCGGGGATCGGGAAGACCCAGCGCTCGTTCGTCCTGACATGGCTGGAATAACCACCCTGAGAAACAACACCGCCATACTCCTCGGGCCATTTACTTCCATAAGTATCGATCATGATATTCGGGCAGTACGTCTCGTTCTCGTTCTTACACTGTTTACATTCGCCGCAGGAGAAGGATTGGGCGCCCACGCCTACACGCTCGCCTTCCTTGATCAACGTCACCTTGGACCCCACGCGAATGGCTGTCCCCAGAATTTCATGTCCGACCGCGAGCGGGAAATGCTGAGAGCCCCAACCTCCTGTCGTAGCAGTACCGCTTAGCGGGGATCAATGGATTCATGCTAGGTACCTGAGGTACATACCAGTAATTGTATGCACATCGCTCCCACAGACGCCGCAAGCTGAGATTTTCACGTCCACGTCATATTCGCCAAAAGGCTTGAGTTTGAAGTGCCGCTTGTGGAATTCGGTCCATGTCTCTGCGCTGTCGATCTGGAAACCTTCCGCTTCCTCAGGATAAGGCATAGTGTCGAGTGAGGAGTTGACTGAGATTCTCAGATCACCTTTCTTCGTTGTCGCCTAGAATGATTCGAGTCGCGGGTACAGTATGAATGATAAGAGGACAAGAGCCTGAATGAAAATGCATATGATGTTCGGCTATGAAAAGGCCTTTTCTTCCTGTTGACTAAAGGTAACGGCTGTCACCCAGGCCCAATTGTTCTACATATGCCATCCACATGATGAAGCCAATCGCGGATCCGTATCGCCTACTACTCCACCACAAGTCTCTCCTAACTCGGGGCATGTGTACCGAGTAGTGACCGAGTAGTTAGTGACCGAGTAGTCGGAGGTCGGCTCAGAGCAATCCCTCAGAACGGGACGCCTCTGTGGGGCATGTCTCGCCGCTGATCAGATAGCGACGTGGCGAGAGCAGCCTACAGCTGGGCGCTTGCTAGGGCTTAGCGTAGATGTCGGCGGCTTCGAAACCATTTGCTCTCATGCATAGACCATGAACCCATGACCAACTCGTGGATGGTTTGTTGTTGAGGGTTGACCCCCAATCATGACCCCCACCCCCTAATCAGGCATTGGCGATCGCCAAGCGTGGTCCCCAATGTAGTATTACCGAGCAGGAGATGCCTCCGCAGTTCGCAAGGCCACGGCTGTGTTAGGGTTCTAAGTTTGCAATGATACATATATGAAGTCGGCAGATCTAGGCTTGGGGGAGGATTGCCTGCATGCTCTTCAGCCGCCCTTTTGGCATTGGAGTACGGAGAGAATCTTATAAAGTACGTCAAATGTCTACTTTCTCAATGTCACTTTGGCATCTGTTCAGCCCAGACAGGTTTGTGCGCGGTTTCTCTTGATACTAGTGCCCTATTCAAAACGGAGGACATTATGGGTTCGATCGGAAGTCCGAAAAAGACACGGAGAAGTCTGCAAGATGGGATTTACTGTCCAACCTTGACTTTTTTTGATCCCGACACCGAGGAGCTGGATGTCCCCAGGGTACGTGACCATGCCGTCCGTCTCGCTCGCGCTGGGCTCGCCGGGCTTGTGACACTGGGTTCGAACGGCGAAGCAGTCCATCTTTCCAACGATGAGCGCTTCACCGTCACTTTGCAGACACGACTAGCCCTCGATGCCGCCGGCTTTCCAGATCTGCCCATCATTGTTGGCGCAAGCGATCAGAGCGTTAAAGGAACGATCGAGAACATCAAATTGGCCGCCCAGGCTCGAGGAGACTATGTGCTGCTTGTCGCCCCGAGTTATTATCGATACGCCATGGACGAGGAGCGGCTTGAGCAATATTTCAACTCCGTCGCCGATCAAAGTCCCTTACCAATTATCCTGTACAATTATCCCGGTGCGGTTGCCGGCATTGACATGGATTCGGACTTTTTGATCCGCCTTGCTAAACATCCAAACATTGTCGGAACCAAGTTTACCTGTGGCAATACAGGTAAACTAACCCGTGTAGCACGAATTACTGATGCCAAAACTGCGGGTTATGAGGGTAGCGGATACATGGCTTTTGGCGGTATGGCTGACTTCACCGCACAGACTTTGTTATCAGGTGGGAGCGGCGTGATTGCCGGAGGTGCAAATGTGTTCCCTAGGACGTGCGTCAAAGTTTGGGACCTCTGGGCGGAAGGGAAGCCGGCTGAATCCACAGCCCTCCAAAAGGTCGTGAGCGCAGGGGACTGGGTGCTTACTAAGACTGCCGTCCCAGGCACCAAGGCTGCGCTTCAAAGTTATTTTGGCTATGGGGGATTCGCCCGTCAACCTTTGAGAAGGGTGGGTGAAACTGAACAGAAGACCATCACTGCTGGTATCCAGGAGCTGATGCAGGCAGAGTCAACCCTTCCAGACAAATTCCCCGCCTCGTGAAACAAGGGCTAGTGTAGGCTTTCTAGACTGCCGATTGCTGTAATCAAGACTGCGAGCAATCAATGTCTGATAAGATTGAAACAAGTCTGCTCCAATAAGTGAGGCGTGTTCAGAGCTCGTTTATAATCCCTCATGGATACGGGAGATGGTGATCGCTCTCATCGAGTCAACAAGCATTAACCACTCAAGTGTGGCGTTGCACATTGTAAACAACACCGAATGAAGCCCAAACCCTGAATGTGACTGCAATCGTGCATACCTCAGCACAAATCCTCATTGTATGAAGACTGGGATGAATTGACGCCCCTTTCACTACCTTGATCACACACTTCTCTTGAGGAAAGCCGTGACTTGAATTTGCCGAGTATCTTTGTAGCTCATGAAGCCAATGAGCTATTCAAAACATTTCATCAAACTGGGGGAACAGGTCTCAACGCCTCTGCAGCTCCATGAAGCCTATCGCGGGCCTCATTCAACAATTCCCACTTCGAGCCCTCCAGGACTTTTGATACAACGCTGATGAGGCCAATGATTCTGTTCCGGCCCATCGTTATCTTGTCCAACCCAGCAGGAGAATCAAATCTTGTCATTACTTTCAGGTATGCTTTTGCATCCTGCTCTCTTTCCTTCAGCGGCTCCACCTGGGGTGACTTCGGGTTTTCAAGGCGCACTGCGTGTCTTGTAGCAATCGCGGGATATTCCAAATTGTCAGGAAACGGCTGGAGCTGTCCATCCAAAAGGAATCCATAAGCCCATACCACAAGCGTGGAAAAGTAGAGAACCCAGGGCCTAGGCAACAAGAAATCGGCGGAGGCGCTATAGGAATATATTGAGTGACCCTCCATGCTCTCTGCACAGGGCCCCTCATGAATTTTATGCTCAGACTTTTTGCGCTTCACGTCTTGTAGCAGTATGGAGCAAATGAATCGGATGCTATAATGAACTGCATGCCTTGCCGCAGCAGAAGTGGCCCAAGTTTTCATCTTGATGTGCACACGTTCGCGGTCAGACATCGTAATCACTCGACCAAGTAAGATCTTGGCTCCGGCTAATATGCATAAATCGGGCATATCAACTTGTACGCCAATGTGGCCGAGGTGGTATAAAACCGTGGCTAGAGAGTCAGATGTATGCAGATGTGCTTGCGTGAAGCCCGTTTTGTGGACGTCGATGCCAGATCTCCTCATATATGCAAGGCTTTCGTCAAAATCCTTCTTCCACCATTCCAGTGCTTTCACAATCTGCGCTTTCCATCCTTCTGGGACTCCCATGTTGTCCTTGTCAAGGCTCTTCCCATATAGATCTCTCTGGTGCATATGCCATGACACAGATAACAGCCCAGCCATGAGTACGATGCGCCCAAATGGGTTGGTCCGCACTCGCCGGCAACTCAATGTTCGTTTCAGGCCGTTGAGAAATGTCAGCGGCTTGATCCCGTTTGTGTAAAGGCTGAACTCGATACGACCAACTTCAGACGAGGTTGGAGCAGACCACAAGGTGTCATCGCAGGGTAGTGGAAGTTGTATTTCATGAATGACCATAGTAGCTGCGTGTCCAAACATCACAGCATGCATAGAGTCTAGTAGGAATGCGCCAAACGCTGCTCGGCGTGTGGCTTCTTGAGCAATCCATTGAGTCCACCATTTCTCGGCCAAGGGCGGCAATTCCTGGCCTTGTCGAAGTACTTGGGTGCCTTCACCAGGAATACCCATTCGTAAGGCTGGTGGAGTGGACTCACCTACGAGAGCACTACCTCTTCGCATCAGTGTCAAGGTCGCAGCAAAGTGAACATGAGCACGTTCGTGAAGTGCCCTAGTTGAATTAGTCTTCTCGTAGACCTCTAAGATAGCAAGAGTCTGCAATACCCAGAGCTTGGCCGGAGGACAAGAGTCAGGATCTGTGAAAACTTGCCAACGGAGGTTCCAAGCGATGAAATTTGCTAGTTGTGCGGCTCTGTCAGCAAATTCCGTGCCATACTCATATCGATTTAGTAGAGATGCGCCCATTACAACCACAGCAAGGAGAAGGTAATCATGGACAAAGTTTGGCAGAAAGGATGGCTGATGAAGTATTGGAAATTGGTCATGGAAGTTCTTCCAGTAGTTATCGATGTAACGATGAAGGGAAGAGAGGCTTAAAACGTGGTCATCATCATCCACATTGCCCTCGAAGATCTGCTGTTTAATAGACCGATCATAAAAACCAGAGCTTCCACTTCCAGAGAAACGCTGCTGCATGATCTCCAGGATAGTTTGCCTCTTCCAGCTTGCGATAAAAGGCGTTTCTATCGAAGCAATCGACTCATGTGGTTTGTTAGGGCCTAGTGATTGGGTCAATGTATTTGTGAACGGGATTTCGATCTCAGGCGTGGAGAAGTAATTGGAATAGACCTGACCAAACACATTAGGTTGGTAGATGTTGGAGAATGCAACCTCGCCATTGGATTGACCATTGTAAACGCCTCCATTCTGGTCGAACAACCAAGAGGTAAATTCATCCGTGCCCGCAGACGGAGAAATGCCAAAGGTCTGATCTTCTAGCCTTGACGCCGAGAATGGTACCTCGAAGCTGTTGACAGAACCTCCAAACGCAGCAATCCCGGGAACCTGACGAACTAGGGTAGGTGAGCCAATGTCAAACCCATCGGCGTGGGTAGAGACTGAATGATGTCTTTGAAATGCGGCTGGAAAATCGCCCAAGTTGTTATATGGCGAGATCTTGGTGGGATCAGAGGCGTTTTGGTCCGAATGGGATAGTAGCATATCAGCCGAAACATTACTTTGATACCGTGTCAATTGTGGAAAGTTCTGTGTTGAATCGGGCTGGGCCAGGTATTCATTTGCATCTGCTACGGCTCTCTGTAATTCCTCATTGTTGGTGGATAATTCTGAATGAAAAGCGCTCTCTGGCCTCCCTGGTGGAAGCAGGTCGCGGTTTGGGACGGGCGAATCTTTGTGTTCAGGAAAGCCAGAGAAACGGTCTCGGATCGATTGATAACGCGAGGCATCGTGCTCATCTATCAACGATCTTTTCTTGTTCTCGTCTCCTGCCGTGACTGGTTGGTTGCAATCTGACTGACTTGTAGGGGTGCTATTCTCATCTGAATTGCTGCCAGAGTCGCTGTCATCATCATCATCCTCATCATCAAAGCCTTGATCAATCCTGTGAGACGAAGTCGGATCATCGTCTGGACCAGCCGGTTGCTGATCCAAGAATTGCTGGCTGTGGCGCTTCCTATGTCGATCGCACAAGTCCTTACGCACAAAAGAGAGGCTGCAGCCAAGGGTGCCACAGTAGAATATTTCCTTGGGGTCATCTGCAATCTAGCTCAGTAGATATTTCGCTGGAGAGTGTAATATTGGGTTTGACTCACGATTTAGCTGATGCCTTTGGAGGTGTTCGGCGCGAGAGTAGGTTTTGCCACAGTCTTCATGCCCACAACGAAACCGTTTTCCGTTACCACCTCTGTGGCGCTTTTTGGGTCGCTTTTCGGCGTCCTTGTTGGCGTTGGAGTGGCTGTCGACGGTGGGATTTGCAGCGAAGGTGTGAACTAGACCTTGAAGATGCCTGGAGTTTTCGCGTTGCATGACTGCTGCACTGAAGGTAGAAGCTCTTTCCAGGAGCTGCCAAAGATCATTGCTAGGCCACGAACAGTGGTAATATTGCGTCGGAAGCACAAGTGAGCTACATGCATGAAGTCAGTCACCACTACAGTCGGTGTATGCCCGGCAAAGCCATCATAGCTTCTAGAAAATCAGAGAGCTAGGCGAGCGATTGCTGTCGGTCCATTGAAGAGGTTGGGTCGCAGTGCACTTGTGGGGTGAGAATGCAGTGGGCAGTGGTTGCAAGTTGCAAGGTTGCGCGATCGGCAATCATATTTCAGAGATCAACCTTCTCGGTGCACGGCGCATGGTTCATGGGTGCTGTCCGGATAAATTGCACTGCGGGTTCACTTCCATATGAGAGTGACCAAGGGTCCGCATTACAACCCCAGAAACATGGGGGAAACGAGATGCCAACAGGAAGCATATCAGCTGTGCCCGCCCTTGGCGCTCTTGTAAATCGTACTCGGCGTTCCATATTTGACTAGTTGACTGAGAATGGCACGGAGATGAAAATGGCTGTGGGCGATTGAGGAGCGAACCTTTGAAGGACTGGAAGGTTGAAAGTCGAGCCCCCAACTTTCCTTTTGTAGTTTAGCCTCTCATGGCCAGCGCCTCCTGTACTTGACCCCCAATGCTCAAAGACTCTGGAAATCACGACTACCAATCAAATTCGACTAATCGAGAGAGGACGAAAGTGGTTTGGTAGGGAATTATAGATGTGCTTCAGTCCTTCAATGTGGCAACGAAATGTCAAGACTCGAGAGAGACGAGAAGGAAAAGTCTTGTATACTCACGTGATGTGCTACGGTTGAGCATAAAAACTGACCTGCGACGGCGCTCAGCACGGTGGGGCACAGCGTCGTTAACCGCCGCACCGGCAACTGCGGTTCATGTCTCTGTTCGTTCCGCCATCGAATTCCTTCTCACATTCCAGAATCCAGACTCGTTGTCAATTTCCCAGCTCACCTCAGCCCATTACCGCTTTACTCGTGCCATTGACCCATCGCCCCCTATTGACCTCTCCTTGGTCTCGCCCTGGTGTCAACGGATTGTGCAAGTTTGGCGTTTTGAATCGAAAGCCTTGGGACCGACCCCTCCTCATATTCTCCCGTCATTCACCGACAGCCCGATTGCTGTCACTCTTCACTCATCAGCGCTTTGGTGAATCCTTTTGGCTACTATTCATGGCTTGAACAGTTGAGAGGCGGGGAGGAGAGGGACTGCTTGGGCGTTTTTGCAGAACTTGGAAAACCAACTGAACACAAGATCCTGGGAGTTGGGAGTTAGATAGCAAAAGATACCACGACATTCTTCCTTTCGTTGTCTATCACAGCCACCCTCATCTGTCCCGAGTCGCGAGACTCCAAAAGCACCCCCCGCCTTGCGCCCTTCCGTTCTGTGTCCAAGTCTTTGCATGAGCGAGGTTTCTCTCGCCGTCTACCTCGACTCGGCTGCCCATCTGACTCTGCGAGTCCACATCCAACTCTTGACTCAATTTCCTGTTTTCTCATTCTTCCTCTGCAATCGTCTTTGGTCAGAGCTATCTTCTCTCTTCTCATCATGTCTGGTCTCCCATCTGATGAGGTCGCTGAAGATTATAAGGGGTCGCTGGAGGATCTTATGACCAATGACAGATATCAGATTTCCAATCTGACTTTGATCGCCAAGGAGAATACCGAGCATGCTGAGGCCATCTCCCGTGTGCTGCAGAATCATATCAATCGAGTATGTCATTGGTTTTTGAAGTTGAAGGAATCGTATATTCCAGGCCATGGCTGACTCGTCCACAGGCACCTCCGGCACGAAAACTTCCCGCTTTGTACGTCTTGGATTCGATAGCGAAGAACGTCGGGTCGCCATACACGATCTACTTCGGTCGCAATCTCCATCAGACATTCATGCATGCCTACTCTCAAGTGGACACCAATGTTCGCCGGAAGCTTGAGGAGATGCTGAAGACCTGGCGAGAACCAGTGCCGGGCGCACTGTCTACTACTCCGGTCTTTCCTATATCCAGCACACAGAGTATTGTCGACAATCTCAACAAATTCCGAGCTGCGACGGCGGCCAATTCCCGCTTTCAAACAACGCCAATCCAAGGTGCTCCTGCGAGAGTCGCGTCGACCCAACAACCCTATCGGCAAACCGCGACACCCCCTCAGACATCTATTCAATATCCTCCGGCCTTACCAACCCATATCCGAAGCCCGCAACCACATTCAGTGACGCCGACAATCCCAGGACAGTCGTATAGTCAAGCACCATTAGCTTCATACGTCCAGCAATATTCTTCACAATCAGCACCTTATTATCATCCACCCCAGCCAGTCCAAGCAGCAACGACAACTCAATACGGAGCCGCCCTAATACCCCAATATCCAATCCCTTCTGCAGGACATGCTCCTTCTTCCGGACCAGTGGACATACAAAAGCTGCACGTCGACATTGATGACCTGACCACCGATGCAAAAATTGAATGTGCAACCCATCCGATGGACCAAGCAGCGCAACGTCATCTGACCACCCTACAAACACTCAAGGAGATTTTGGAGAGTGGCAGCACATCTGAGGAAGACTTGATCAATATCAGGAACACCATCATGAAGCAGATGGCCGACAAATTGGCAGCCGGTCGAAGTTCTTCAACACCAGCAACAGCTGCAGCTCCCACCCACATTCAGCAACAGTATGTAATCTCACCACCTCAGCCCCTACCCACGCCGGCACCACCAGCGCCATCTATTTTTAACACCACCAATCTCGCCGAGCTACTGCGACTCACTGCCAATCAACAGGAGCAGCACCGCGCGGCACCTCAGTCTACGCTCTACTCGCAACCTCATTCGGGTGTCGCCACTCCTTTGCTGTCCGGGGCTGCTCCTCCTGTTGCGCCTGCACCAGTCACGGAAAATCCACTTTTAGCACAACTGCGAGCATCAGGTTTGTTGTCTATGGCCCCAACGCCACCTCAAGGTCTCACGCCGCCGTTGTCGTCGCTAAATACCTTGGCAACTGATGCTCGCATTGAAGTGAGTCTCTCTTCAGCTGCACTCAAGATCCCGCGACCTTATCTGATCCAAACCTTTCTGAATGCGCGACCCAACCAGTGCAGTACGTGTGGCCGAAGATTTACTTCTGATGAAATTGGCCGAGCAAAGAAAGCAGCACATCTTGATTGGCATTTCAAAACCAAGGAGCGGATGTTGGAGGCGGAGAAAAGAGGCCAGAACCGGAGTTGGTATGTTGACGAAAGAGACTGGATTGCCAGCAAAGAGTATGAAGACGATACCGGACCGGCGGATGCAAACGGGGCGCCAGTGAACGGGGCGCCGGCCACTGCGAAGAAAAAGGTTGACTTTGTTCGAGCACCAACCGATCCGATGTTACGATCACTACCATGTCCAATCGACCAAGAACCCTTCAAGAGTGAATGGAGTGAGGAGGTACAGGACTTTATTTGGAAAGATGCTATTCATGTCGGCGGGCGGTATTATCATGCAAGCTGCTATGCGGAAATCACCAGAGGGCGAGAAAAGGACGGAGCTTCAACACCGGCAGCGGGGGGAATTGGGCGGACTGCCACACCAGACTCTGTGCTAGGAAAGCGGAAGGCAGAGGCAAGTCTGCGGTGATCCCCCTGAGACCTGTGGATAAATTTGACTGACTGGAAAATAGGAGGACATGAACTCGGCCAAATCTAGAGTCAAGGTTGAATCGACCTCCTCGACATAGTGTGCAGCACGGCCATGCGAAAAACGAGATGTACTGCGTCTTTGAGTGGAACAAAAAATGATTTGCATAGCGAGGAGAAGATCTAGGTACCTAAGCAGTCTTGCCCATACAGAATCTATCGACATTACCTACCTAGGGATCTATCTACTGCTTCTAGTATGTACAATATAGTATACTTGGGAGCGTAGGACAAGTCTCGGAGTCAAGTCAAGATTGCCTAACATCCGTGGTTGAGCGGCTACGCTCTAGTCTGTGCTAGTGCTTCTAATTAGTACTAGTGGGCCCGGGTAACTTTCTTCCCTGAACGTTCAATGCAAGCACAGATGGAATTGCATGCGCTTCTCGCCAGAAGATCTCTTTTTTTCTGGTCCGCACCCTCATCAAGATTCTCGCAGGCTGCTCGTCATTCACTTTTCATGCTGTGACTCAAGTCTCTCCTTTGTTCTCTGCCGAGTTTTGTCTGCTTCACTTCCTGCCCTGGATTAATAGCAGCCGACCTGCGGTGAGAAGTATTTGTTGCGCTCGCAACCAGATTCATTCCCATACTATAGACCGCCATGTCTCCTCCCGCTCTTGCGCCAGCCCTGGGATCGGCTGGCAAAGAATTTAAGCGCGAATCTGGCACTGCAAGGCTACTAGGCTCAGGTACCTGATCTTCGAGCAGTCGCGCAGAGACAGTCCACTAATTCATCTCCAAAGGCTCCGCTGGTATTGCCGAGCTTTTAGTTTTCCACCCCGTCGACACAATCGCGAAGCGTCTCATGAGCAACACAAATAAAGTACGCCCTCCCCTGTATCCAGTACTGCTCGATTCCGGTCGTGCCTCAAATTGACACTTTCAATAGGTCACAAATTCATCCGCCTTGAAAACAGTCATCTTCAAAGAACATGCCTCGGCGCCCATCACGACCAAGTTCACCTCCCTCTTCCCCGGTCTAGGCTATGCGGCTGGTTATAAAGTCCTACAAAGAATCTACAAATATGGTGGCCAACCTTTCGTCCGCGACTATCTCACCCAACACCACGCCCAAGAGTTCGACGCGGCATTCGGTAAAGGCACTGGCAAAGCCATCCTGAACGCAACAGCTGGCTCGCTGATCGGAATCGGTGAAATCGTGCTCCTGCCCCTCGACGTGCTGAAGATCAAGCGGCAAACAAACCCTGAGGCCTTCCGATCTCGAGGTTTCCTTCGCATCGTTGCCGATGAGGGGTTCGGCCTGTATCGTGGGGCCGGGTGGACGGCCGCGAGAAATGCGCCCGGTTCTTTCGCGCTCTTTGGTGGATCGGCATGGGCCAAGGAGAAACTGTTCAAACTTGAAGATTATAACAAGGCTACCTGGGGCCAGAACTTCGTCGCTTCCGTCGCCGGTGCATCTGCCAGCTTGATTGTCTCTGCCCCTCTCGACGTCATCAAAACCAGGATTCAGAACCGCAACTTCGAGAACCCGGAATCTGGTTTTAGGATCGTGTCCAGTATGCTGAAGAATGAAGGCGTCACCAGCTTCTTCAAAGGATTGACGCCGAAGATGTTGATGACCGGTCCCAAGCTGGTTTTCAGTTTCTGGTTGGCGCAGACGTTGATTCCCTTTTTCGGCACCATTGTGTAAATTATGGTTGGTGAAGAAGATCACTGGAGAGATGCCCACAGAAGGGTAGGCGCAGGCCGGAGCATGGCACATCTGCCAATGGACGGCCTCGCTCACTGCGGATGAAGAATGAATCTACCCGGATTCCCGTTGATAAATGGCATGATTTCAGAGAGCTATAGAGGTCCTCGGACTCAAGAAAGCGTTGAGCACCAGAGTGGGGTTTCTTGTTTTCCTGGGATAACGAGGCTGCAGAGAGGGCAAGTGATTTGAGTATGCCCCGTTGCTATCTTCCTAACGGGCGTGGCGTCTGGCGATTCTACGAGATAAAAGTGTATCCGTGTTGGAATATTGTTTTGAAGTATGATTCTAATGGTTTTACATCGGCTATTAATTTTTGAAGAGGCCCAATGCACCGTGTGGGACAGGGATGAACAATATAAATCTTCACTTCACACTTGAGCTTGAGCGTGTCTTTTGTTTTATGTGCTTCCAGGCCGTTTCCATCACGTCCCTCTTCATGTGGTTTTCGAAAGGAGGAACTGCGAGACCACCTCGAGATACCTGTCGGGAATCTCCAGGTTGGTGCAATGGCTTGCACCTGGGAAGGTGAACCATTTGACTTTTGGGATATTGGAGAAGTAAGGATACACACAGCTTTGGCCCGTAGCATCAGTTGTTGAACATCCACAGCCTGGCCGGAGGGAGATCTGCAGAATGGGGGAAACTTTGAAGGAATGCACGTACCTGTCTCTGGCTTCATCAAACTCGGCATTCAACACCAAAGTGGGCACGGTGATCTTGTGCAGCTCATCGACCACACTCCAGGTCTTGAGACTGCCGACGACGGTGAACTCACTCGGCCCATTCATGGTCAAGTACACGGTATCGTCCTGCTCGACCCAGGCGATGGTGTCGGTGAGGTCCTTTGGGAACGGGACGACACGGCACAGGTGGCGCTTGTAGAAGTACTCGACCGCGGCGATGTACTCGGGGTCCTGGTAGGACTTGTCGTCCTCGTGGCGTTGCAGCGCGTCGTCGATGTCGCGCGGCAGTTCGCGCCGCCACGCGTTGCAGCTCTCGATCCACATTGGCATACTCGCGGGCGAGTTCGAGATGACCAGGCGATTAAGCCCGGGGTGTCCGCGGATGGCGAACATGGAGCCCAGCATGCCGCCCCATGACTGGCCGAGGAGGTCGAAGTCATTGGATACCCCGAGGTGCTCGAGGAGATTGTCGAGTTCGGCGATGAACAAGGCCGGGGTCCAGAAAGAAGTGTCGAGGCGCTTTTCGCGGATATGTGTCGACAGGCCAGATCCCACCTGGTCGTAGAAGACGACGGGGACGTTGTATTTAGTATGAAGGCCTGAAAGGTTGAGTAGGTAGTTATGCGCCATGCCTGGTCCGCCATGGAGAGTTACCAGAGGGCGTCCGCTAGCCGACGATTTCAGGTCGCCGACTACTTTGTACCAAGTTTCACACGGTTTGGGGAGAGATGGGTGTTTGAAGGCGACGGTCCCCTCCGTGGCCTTGGGTTTTGAGCTTGAGGGTGACGCCGCCATGGCACTTTTGGTGGAGTTGTGAAGATTCCGAGTTGTGAGGTGTGCGGGACTAGATAGAGATGAACTCGTAGATTCAAACTTGCGGCTGTTCCGCCTGAATGAGTGTTATGTGCAACTTGAATAGCAGCAAATGAAGAATAGTGATGGATAGGTCATGATTGGCACACTGAAGGCTCGAGGAGTCATCATCGTTCTCCACGCTCGTGTAAAAAGGGTTCGCATCTTTTAGGAGCGGCAAGGCAACACTCCACTCGGCTGACCCAACCGTAACTCGGAGCGACCGACGGTCTAGAAAGGGAATCCGGATCAGGAGCAGGGACACCAGCCTAGAGTATTTATCGCGCGGGAGTTACGAGTAAGATGCGGACTCGGTAGAGAAACGAGGTTTTCTCCTCAGATGTCCACCCCTATGCTCATATCACCGCATAAGCGTAATCGGAAATCAAAATGCTGGTTGGACATATGGTTCTCGTCCAGTGGAGCAATGCTTATCTACCTGCCTGATTTGGAAGCAGACCGTCTCTCACTCTGGTAGCTGAAAGGATCATCTGTCACTCATTGGTTGAACTCGTGAATACTAGGTAACCTAGTGCATATCGAGTTTGACCCTGCCGCACGTAGGCGATGGTGCAACGGTATGCTAGGTTCTAGTACTCGTAACTGTCACTGTGGTGTGGGGCCGTGTCGTTGATATATGGAGGTTTCATAGTCTGATGCACAACACAGACGTCCGTGGTGCTAGTCCTCCACTTGACATGGAGTCTTGACCTGCAGTACACCAAGTTAAGAGTATTGATACCAATCGTGGTGACTGTTCCCATCAATTGTCTCGTCGCCTCATCCTCGTTGGAGGCTCGCGTGACGCGGAACGCTCTGGTCAACATGTGAAATGCTGGACACGCGGACGAGCCACTCAGACAGCATAGTCGACAGCGCTTCACCTCAACCTCGTATGGGTCCGTTACCGGCAAGATAGTGTGGTCGAAAGGGCACGACAGGTATGCCCCTTTTGCGGTAGGCACTGAGTGCGAGGCAGCGAGTACTCAGAATTATTACGGTTCATGATCTCAGGCTGACACCGTCACATTCGGCGGCATTCAAGAGACCGGAGAGCTTGGTTCGAGCTACGAGTAGATCTTGGTGGTGAGGAGAATATATGTATGGCTACCATACCTTGTAAGCCAGCTAGGACCAGATAGGAACGGAATTGGGAACGAGATTCACGTTAGAGTAGCACCAGATCGTTCCGAGTGGAAGCTGCGCAGGGGCCATGTCGCATGAGGAGCTGGGAGCCTGAGACATACGTACCTCCATGTGATACGTAGCTCCACGTGATACCTACCTCCACGTGATACCTACCTCCACGTGATACCTACCTCCACGT
>NW_013550563.1:5512-113920 GCF_000709125.1 Exophiala aquamarina CBS 119918 | reverse complement strand
TACCTCCACGTGATACCTACCTCCACGTGATACCTACCTCCTTTGATACGTACCTGGGTGCGGGCACGGAACCCCGTGGATTTCAGGCAGACGTGAATTCAAGATCTGCTAAGCAACACACTGAGACATTCGAGCTACTAGTTGGTAGTCACTGGCAGATCACCTCGCAAGTTCCAAAGGAGAAGGTCTTTTCGGAGAATGTTGAGGGCTGTGTGAAGAATTTTGCGAGAAGGGAGTGCGGAGTACGTAAGATACTTGAGGGAAGCGGCCGAGGCGTCGAGGACTCGGAACACGAAGTACGAGTCCAGGGCCCAGGCTCTCACGTGTGTTTTCTTGTTGAGAAGCCATGTCACTGCACCCACGTGTTTGGCAAATTCCTGTACTCCGTAATGCAAGGCCTGGATGACCGTTGATCTTAACCAGATACCTTGTTAGTACACATTTCTGTGGGTTTAATTGCAGTGGTCACGGCCAGTGGCCACTGGTCAGGGGCAGTGTACGGAGTACTCGTAACAACTAACAAGTGTTAGCTAATGGGGCGACTCCGGCGCTCTAGTCAGAGTCTCGCAAGACGCACTCGAAGGCGGTTAACCATCATCCACTACTTCCGTGTCCGGATGGAGTCATCCTACTTGCGAGTGTCCGTGCTCTGTCCTACTCATCCCCAACCATGTGTGGTATATGGTGGATTTGAGAGGCTGCCATGCATTGCTTGCCTGTAGTTCGCTCCTGAAGCTGAAGAGCTAGGACGGGTTCTTGAACCTCAGATCTGTTGCTCCTTTTCCCTACCCAGCAGATCTGTCACGCGTATTTTCTCTCGCTCTTCCTAGCGTCGGGACAGGTGCAACCAGCCAAGATCGCGGCGTTTTGAAAACTCTACTGAGCGGCACTAAGGGCGAAGAACGTGTGTCGATGGGCAGCTAAGCGACAATTGGAGGTGGGAGTTGGAGCGGCATTGGAAAGTGGAAGTGGAAGTGGGAAATCGTTGCGAGCGATGAATCTGAATCGTGGCGGAGCACAACTTGAGCTGCAAAGAGGGTCCCAAACAATGCGCCTGCCTGTTTGTACCGTATCATGGTATGAGGTATGCGGTATTCGGTATTTGGTATGTATCCGTACCCAGGTCCAGGGATGAGGCAGCCTGCACGGCAATACCTCGTCCGTCCTTTCTCAGGTTCCAAGGTTCCTCAGGTGCCAGTGTGTACGGGAACGGAGCACCTTGTACGGATACTTGGTACAGTACCGAGTAGAAGGAGGAAGGAGGTAGGTAGTAGGTAGGAGGTAGGAGGTACCTAGTACCTGCAACATCTCCTGCGCCCGGCAAGATGGCAAAGTGCACTGCCAGTGCTGTGATAAAATTCAACCGCTCCTGGATTCTGGATGGAAGCAGATAAGTACTCCCCCTCCCGCTCCCATCGTTGCTGCTGCGCTATGCTGTGCCGTGCTGTGCTGGGTTGACCTTCGCCCACTCCTTCTCCCATCTGCATGTACTTTGTCCTCCGTACCACTGGCATCCTCAAGAGTCCATCGAAAGACGCGGTTCCGACCTACCTCAGTCACAACGCTCCAGACCCAACCCACCAGTCTACCAGTCCACGACTGATCCTCCCGGCCTGCCATGGACCGTGACCAGATCCTCAGTACGGCCTCCATCCAACGGTTGATCGCCACTGGTAAGCATATTATCATTTTTGAGGGAAAGGTACTGCAATTAGACGGCTGGCTCGATAAACATCCTGGGGGAAAGCTCGCCATTAAGCACATGGTGGGAAGAGATGCCTCCAACGAGATCAACATGTAAAATTCATCCATTTCCAACCAGCACCTCCCCCCCCCCCTTCCAGGTTCAAGGTGTATGGACAGAACTACAGACATGAGGTTGTCAGAATAGCGAGCGTGCGCCCTATTTAAGTCGTTCTGCAATGCTGAAGAGCGGAACTCTCATTTCCGGATCCCATCTTTATGCAAGGCACCTTGCTGACAAATGAACCATCCTCAATACAGTTATCACTCCCCCGCCACCCTGGCCACAGTACATCGATACACCATCGGATATACTGCCGGCCACTGGACCAACCTGACTCCGCCCATCAGAGGAGGAGTCTATCTGCTACCACAACCACCTGACCAAGACCAGAATGACGTCGGCAGTGACATTGACGACCTCAGCGATGCCTCGACCTTGTGCACCCGCACTCCCTCCTTCGAAAATTATCACCTGGGCGACGACGTGCTCCGGGAACGATTCCCCCTTGACCCTGAACATGATGCCCACTTAGATGTACACCTACAGATCCCAACCAGCCGCCGCCAAATTAAATTGACCAGCCCCTCCAGCTTCATCACACCCCAAGCATTCCTTGCCAAAACGATCAAGAGCGAAATTGACGATAACCTCAGAGACTATCCTTCCTTGGACGATACCACCCAGAGGTCCATTTCGTCCGCCTACCAGGAACTTCACCAACAGGTTAAAGATCATGGCTTCTACCAGTGCAGGTATTCCGAGTATGGAAAGGAAATCACGAGATACCTCGTTATCTTTACCCTCTTCTGCACTGCCCTGCATTGCCGTTGGTATCTCACCTCCGCCGTCTTTTTAGGCCTGTTCTGGGTGAGCTTCCCACATTTCTCTCTCTCCCCGCCAACGCTAATAATGTTGCAGCATCAGATTATGTTCGCAGCACATGATGCAGGTCATCGAGGTATCACCCATAACTTCATCGCCGATAACCTCATTGGTCTCTTCATTGCCGACTTCTGCTGTGGCTTGTCAATTGGATGGTGGAAGTCCAGCCACGACGTCCACCACCTAGTCACAAATCATCCTGTATGTCCCCCAGCAACCATGTTCTGTCTGCCTTCATCCTACAACCTCCTACTTAGTCTTTGTGTATCAACCACTACTAACCATCACGTACGAATAGGAGCATGATCCTGACATCCAGAACGTGCCTCTGTTCGCCACATGCCCAACCTTCCTCAAATCGCTGCATTCCACCTACTATGACTTCACCTTTGTGTGGGACAAGGTTGCCGATTTTGCGGTCGCTTACCAGTATTATACTTACTATCCCATCATGGCCGTTGCACGTTTCAACCTCTACATGCTCTCCGTTCATCACCTCCTCACTTCGCCTCGACCAAACAGTCGCATGACTTCCTGGATCCGGCCTACCGAGTTCGCCTTCATTGCTTGTTATTGGCTCTGGTTTGGCTATGGCATTCTATACCTGACTCTCCCCGACTGGCCGACTCGCATCGGGTTCGTCTTGATCTCGCACCTCGTCACAATGCCACTGCATGTCCAAATCACTCTCTCGCATTGGGGCATGCCAACCGCCGATCTTGGTGATGCCGAGTCATTTCCGCAACGCCAACTACGTACTACCATGGATGTCGAATGCCCGGAATGGCTGGATTTCATTCACGGCGGATTGCAGTTTCAGGCTGTCCATCATTTGTTCCCTCAAGTTCCCAGGCACAATCTGAGAAAGGTCCAAGCCCTGGTACGGAAATTCTGCGACGACACTGGGATTAAGTATACGATATACAACTTCACAGATGGGAACAAGAAGGTCTTGGGCCGACTGGCCGATGTGACTGACCAGGTGAACATGATGATACAGTGCCAAAAGTATATGGCTGAGACCAAGATCAGCGGGCTGCATTAACCCTTGGAGAACAAATACTTTCTCTTCGACCCTGAAAGACTTTTAGAAAACTAGACCTCTTCCAGAATCCGACCAACACTTTGCTGCTCGGGATTGTATTACCACTACACAGAAATGACTTACTCATGGCTCAGGAAATAAGTGCAGGTATTCCAATCTGCAAAAGATGATAGAATCTTGGGTTTGGAGGACGGGTATAGATATGTATCTATGTCTAAAGCAATATGACAGTCCAAACTAGCATTGACCGCCTCTTCTTTCCCTTCCCGTAAGCTAGGCTGTATCGCGTCGTTCCCACCATACTGAGTACTAGTAGTCTAGTACCCCAGGTTGGACTCGGCTCTACTCCGGCCCGGCGGTAACAATCTAGCATTGCTACACCCTCGACCACACAACATGACTGTTCTTTTCCTTATCTTTTTGGCATATACTATTTGGTCCCCTCTGGTCCACTAGCACCAAACCGCGAACGGTCTTTGCCCTCAAGAATGCCACCGAGATCCCGATGGGCTTGAAATAGGTGTGACGGTGCAGCTAAGTCAGCATCAATGTGCTCTCAGGGGTCGGGGCCGCCACCGCCACCGCACAGTCTGATCTGCGTCGACTCCCTCTGGCTCGAGACTTGCCGCGTCATTCCTGTGCCTGATAAAACCCGTACATGTTGAAATACCAGACCAGAAACCTAAACGAGAATGTGGTGATGCTTAAATGCATTCTCTATCCGGCGAATGCCCGAACTCAGTCTCGCTGCCCCAACATCATGATGCTTAATTCGTAGGTTTGGAATAAGATTCAACGAACCTGACAACAAACGGCCTTTGAGGGGCCAACGACACGAGGTATATCCCGCGGCCGCCTCCCGCTTACTGCTCTCCAGTCTCCGGGGAGAGCGTGGAGTTGGCTTGGTCAGATGGGCTTATGGCTATGTCTGGATCTAAATGACTCTGACTGGACCTATTGCTAATTCTGTCAGAATGCATTAGTAGAGCTGGATTGGGTGCTTTTGGGGTATGCGTAATCCCAGGTTCCCAGCAAGCTAAAACCCATTCAAGCGCCAGACCAGCCTCAGATACCTGTGACCTCAGAAAGTCAGAGAAAGTACCATCACATTCATTTGGAGCTCTCCGGCTCTGCATGCAATCACTAACATGAAGAAGGTAGCTGTCATCGGAGGAGGTCCAGGAGGCCTAGTAACGCTGAAATATCTTGCGCAGGCACACACGTTTCTTCCAGTGGAGCCGGTCCAAGTCCGTTTGTTTGAGGCCGATGATGCCATCGGAGGTACTTTCTATCAGCGGAAATATGAAGATAGAGAGGTATTCATGGCTCCCGATGATACACCATCACGAGACCTCTTATACTAACAGACCAATCACAGCAAGTCTCATCGAAATACCTGACTGCCTTCTCGGATTTCCGCCCACTGGCCAGCGACCCCGGATTTTCTGCCGATGAACAGGTATCTCGAATATCTGGACGAGTACTGTACACATTTTGATTTGTGGAAGCATATCGAAATCAACACGAGAGTTACGAAGCTGCGCCGGAAAGGGCCGGGGGATGTCATCACCTTCAGGAAACAAGCCCAGGGCAGAGGAGAAACGCAGGAAGAACACTGGGAGTGCGATGCGGTTTTAATCTGCACTGGTTTGCATGTCGAGCAACATATGCCACGTGTCGCGGGCATCGAGCATGTCCCGGTCGTGACACATTCGTCGAAGTTTAAGGGGAGGAGTGATTTCGGAGAAGACAAGAACATTGTGGTCCTTGGGGTAGGCGAGACTGGGATGGACATTGCTCATCTTGCCGCAACCTCCCCAAATCCACATTCAGTCACGATCTGTCATCGCCGAGGATTCCTCGGCGGTCCGAAGATATGTCTGGCCTCTCTGGTCCTCTCCGCTGGTACTGACAGCCTCCTACAGGGTCCCGAATCCTGTCCTGTTCTCCGTCATCCAGCCGGCCACATACCGTATCCCCACCGACGTCAGCACCGCATCTCTCTTCGAGTCAATGTACGTCCACCCGATCATGAGACGGCCGGGGATCCCGTGGGCATATTACAACACCTTCGTCAAGAGCACCTTGTGGCTTGTTGGTGGTTCGAAATATGGCATTGATCAGTGGGTAGGCGGAGTCGCAGACGACCATTATAGCACGGCCGAACGTGAGTGCTGCACCCGAACCTCAGACAGAGAGACAGACATCCTGATTAATACATCTCTCAGTCATATTTATGAAATCCGATAAAGCATTGCCTTATATCAGTGGACCTTACCGGTCTCGCTCCTAGCTGCACAAAATCCGGAGCTGCATTGCCCAGACTCGCATCCCCGACACAAATGGGAGAACCATTGATCTGGCGCCTTGGCCGGACCATATCGACAAAGACGGTATCATCCACTTCGTCGATAATGGCCGCCCAGAGGCCAAGCGCATGTCCCGGATCAAACGTAAGGTCGACATGATGATCATGGCCACGGGGTATACGCAGACGTTCCCATTTTTGGACGCTACGTACCCACGTCCCGAAGACGCAGATATACGGCGCATCTAGAAGCAAGACGACCAGTCCGTCGGCTTCATCGGCTTTGTCCGACCCAGCTTTGGTGCCATCCTCCTATCAGCCAATTTTGAACAGGATTTCCAGATCAGTCGGCTAACGACACAATTTGCACAGGCGCGATACCTCCGCTAGCCGAATTCCAGGCGCAGCTATAGATCCTGGTCATCCATGCATTACTCCGGCACAGCCTCATTCCGAACGAACACTACAAGCTGCACGTCAGCGACGGCGATCGCATTCAGTACGGTGTCGACCACGAGAACTACGCGTACCAGCTGGCATTGGACATGAAATCTGCGCCGTCGTTCTCGTACATGCTAGCCCGTGGGCCGCGCCTGTCCCTGACCTGGGCGCTGGGAGCGAACTTCAACACCAAGTTCCGCCTCGTCGGGCCGTGGGCGTTTGACGGCGCGCAAGAGATCATGCGGACGGAGCTTTGGGGGACGATTACCCGACGCGGTGGGTTTTTCGGTATGTTATGCTATGCTGTTCTGACGGGATCATATGAACCTTGACCTTCTGTGTCTTGTGCATGATCAAGTACTGACAAGACATTGGGTACAAGACTGGTCGTGCTCTCGGCCATTCCGATTTTCGTCTTGGGCAGCATCAATTTCGTGGTCGGGATCTTGGCCAGTCTCGGGGTACTTGGCTGGCATCACAGCAGTCTGTTGATTTGAGCCCGATTCTTGGACCTGGTACATCAGGTGACTGAGTGGCTGGCAGCCGGACGTCATCAAGCCATAACACTATGCGTGTACAATACACCCAGATGTATCGAAGATTTAGGAAGAACAGATATCACTCAGGTCCGAGCCTGGTGGTTAGATTCTTGGTTTCCTGCCACAGTGGAGTTTCAGTCCGGTTCATTTGCAGGTTTGGCCTAGTGAGAACTGTGGTGAATGTCTCGTTAAATCTCATACCGGTTCTGTCCTCGATTTCATGAACTGAGATCATAACCATGAGTCAACCACAACCGCCAGCCCCATTAGCCCCTTGAGCTTGCCTGATCCTAGTCCCAATTCAAGGCCTTTGACTCCAGAAATACGGGATACAGGGGCGAGGCCAGACTCGATATATGTTTTCACGGTCTGATCATACGTTAAGTGCTCGAGGCTGAGATACTAAGACGTTGAAGGGTAGAATGCTAACCATTTTAATGCTTGCCCATGGCAATAATTAATTAGCTAATTCAAATGCCAAATCAGTCGTAGCGTGAAGTCAATCTAGGCCGGGGCTCCAGCATTTAGCTACCAGTACGAGTAGGAAGCAGATTCAAAACTACCAGACACCCCCAGACACCCCCAGACACCCCCAGACACCCCAGATGGGTGCCAGAATCCGCAAGATGATAATTACGAGCTCAGACCCGGCTTCCCCTGTTCACTCGACCCACCGAGGCGATACACTAATTAGTGCCGTTCTCTTCTATCAATCACATTCCCGAAATGGTATTTGAAGGCACTTGCACTCGCATGCTCCCCCACGCGGCGTGACCGCTCTTGATGCCACTGTGCTTCCTCGTTTGATCCTGCCTAGTTGGTCTCTGCCGGTTTTACTACCAAACAGAAACAGAGACCCAATGCAGACTCGGACTTGGAACGCTTGCCTCGCCGGGGCCAGCTCCCTTGCTCTCTTCGCTGTCTGATCCACTTGTTGAGTAACCCCGTAAATAGGTCATATAGAGACTGATTGATTGATTGATTGATGAGAGTAGGAGCGACAGAAAAAGTATATAAGCAAGTGGGATACCCAGCTGAAGGTGGTAGACCTCAACATCAATACACCTTGCTTTATCTCTCCATCAATTCACTCGCTCCAAAAAGCCGAAACATCTAATTCCTCTTCAAGCTCAAAATGGCCGCAGTTCAGGGAGGTTGCTTGTGTGGCAAAGTCCGCTATGAATATTCTGGTTGATATATACCAAGCTGATTTATCGCCCGTCCAACTAACAATCCAACAGGGGATGTTGCGTTGAAGGGATTCTGCAATTGCAAGGACTGCCAGCGCTGGGGCGGCGCGCCTGGCATGGCAAACGTGGTGGTGCCTCGAGAAACCTTCAAGATCACATCAGGTACCTTGAATACGAACGGACCCCCCTGAAGAAAGATCAGTGCTGATAAGATCAAACCAGGTGAACCCAAGACCTTCGACACTGTCGGCGATAGCGGCAAGATCAACAAGCATTTCTTTTGCGGCGACTGCGGGTCCAGCTTGTACTGTGAACTGGAGGTCCTGGCCGATAAGACAGCGATTAAGTAAAGTACCCGACTCGAGAATTGAAGCCAAGCGCGCTAATTAATGTGTTCACAGAGCGGGAAGTCTCGACCAACCAGATGTTGGTGAAATGCAGGTCGAGTTCTACACCAAGGACAGAGTCTCGTACCAGAAGCCTCAAGAAGGCGCCCAGCAGCTCGCGGCATTCGGTTGACAATGAGCAGAGCGTAGATCGGCTGGAAGTTGGGCAGTGCCGACGCTGTGCGAGGGCCTGAAGACAAGAAAATGCCTGCGTAAGACCTAGGATGCTAGAGTGATCAAACAAGATAGGCTTGGGACCAGCAAGCGCCTCATTCTCTTCCCAAAAATGCTATTTCCTGCACCAGCGCCCTGTTGTCTTCATAATGATTGTGGACTTGGCAGTGTAATGCTTGCTCGACGCTTCAGAAACGCTTGTAGAGTTGCAAAGCGATACAACTCGTTTCGAATGGCTAGTGGATCTAGTCTCCCAACGCTCGGGAGAGGTCCCATGGCAGGCTCGAAAGCATCGCTCCCCGTGAGGTGAACCGGTATGCACTGTCTGTCACTGTCACTGTGATTGTGGATGAGGAGTTGGAGTCGTCTTCGGCATTTATTTCTTCTGGGGCGTTTCGGATGCAAAATATCTCTTGCTCATCCTCACACCCTTCTGCCACAGTGCGAAAGGACTCGAATCCTGGCCGGGATATTTCTCTCGCTGTTCACGGCGGATGCGCAGAGTGGCGGCAGATAGGCCTACACAGACGGCGAAGATCGGGTCGACGAATCTGCAGGGATGGATTGTCAGCCAATTGCTACCATTGCGCGGAGAGGGGTCGGGAGGCATACTTAGAGATGAGCCACGGTTGAACTATAGTAGCCATGTTAGGTATTAGGGAGAGAGATCATTTAGGTTGTTCAGTAGATTCAGGTATGTGTGAGTGTGTGTGAGTGTGTGTTCGTAGGAGATGATGCGAAGGGGTTCCAGATTCAAGACAGTGTGAAATTGAGGCTGGTATCCACCGAATAAAACAAAAAGGAGTCCTCGGTAACCAGGTTGGTGTCTGCGGCAAAGTAATTCTGCCGGCAGATTCTAGGCGGTGTCTTCCCGACAACCGCCATGCTGGCTCGTTCACAAGTTCTCCGGGCCTCCTCAGAGTCATGGACGAAGTCTTTACCATCATTCATCATGATTAATAAAGTTAGTTGCCTATGTAATCACTGCTAATGCTCGTCTCTCAGCTGTTGTCTAATTTCCTACAAGGGAGAATTTCCGTCTGTAGCTGTGGCTGTAGCTGTGGCTGTGTATATATACATCATGTCATAAAACTTGAATCGCAGCTCGATCACCTGCAATGTTCCACTCCTAATGTCCGTTCAATTGTTCGACCGGCACCGTCTCCGTCCCCTGTAGATGTGAGATTGGACTAGCCTGAATCGATCCATTCGCAGTGATAGTCCCGTTCGTGCCACTAGCATGACAGCACTCTGCACTCTCATTTCGGCCAATCTCGATGCTACTATGGTTCTTTTGCCCTGGTACGTCCAAAGCAGGATTCTTGTCAAAGAAATCCGCAGGTCGGAGATGAAGCTGGTGGATTTCAACAGGCATGACTGGCCAGTCTTCAACGCGAGGATTATGTGTCAAACCAAAAACATTCCACACGACAACATCGTTGTTCTCCACATCCTCGTTGCGAGCAACAGCGTCTGCCACCCCACCAATTTCTTGTTTCGATTGATTGGTGAACTCTCCTGCAGCAAAAAGTTCTTCATCTCTATACTTCGTCACCCAAACATGGTGCTGCGCAAATGCTGCTCGTTTCGCAACAATAGATTGAGGATCAGCCAGGATCATCTGAGACGGGGCAGGAGTGAATTTGTAAGCGACAGGTCGCCGTGAGATAGGGTTTAACTTATTGGTGTTTGCGATCTTGACGGTCAAATTCGTAAATGGAGATGCATGGATTGACGTTGACTTGGTTACTGGTTTACGGACCACCTCATACCCATTTCCCCAGGGGTTGGTTTTAGGATTCATTGGAATTGGGAGTGATTCCTCCGTGATAACAGTGTTTTCATACCCATCAATGGCGGGATCGATCCGCACTGCGAAAATGTGTTGATGATTTTGAGCCAAAACTCCTGGCGATACGACATTGCCCCACGGGCTGGTTTTGCCCGGATCGATATTGACAACTGAGACCATGCCGGTTGCCCGGGTCTCAACCGTGATTCTGCAGAACGTTAGCGGCCTGTATTACGGTGGGGATCTCTATCCACTTACCCGCCCGCCTGGTCCAACTTGTAAGCGAAGATATATTCATAGTTGGCCAAAGTGATAATGAACTGCACCACCAACTCCCTTGATCGCGTAACCACGGCTCTGTTTGTCCGGAAATTGGTGTGCTTCCAACCAATACCGTTATCCTGCTCATGAATGCAGACTACATTCTTGGAGACAGAAGGCTTGCCCTCGGAATCCACAAGCACAGCATCGAGGTACTTGATGACACCAAGGCAATCACAACCAAGCTCGAGGTTATTCGCCGCACGGCCAGCGCCGACATCGCCAAAGTCGAAAGCTTGCTTCCGGTGGAAGGGTGGGCGTGGATCACCATAGGGGACAGTCATCTCGGACAAACTGAGTCGGTACAACACACTGCGTCCATCGTACTGAACATCGTGAAGGACAGCGCATTCACGGGGTGTGAAACTAAAAAGAAAATAAGTTAGAAATACACGCGGACTGCGGGAGAAGCCGGAGAAGATTTGAACTTACCCTACTCTGAACCTCCATTTCTGCCATTCGATAAGTGAATCGTCGGAGACGGTAAACGAGGGGCCGTTCGGCTGGAAGACATTCAACGGCTTGACATCTGTTCGCATGGGAGTATCGAGCAGCTCAGGCACGTATTCGGCAGGGACGCAATGGCCGAGAATGCCTTTGGGACCTGTGCCGTATACGAGGCCGTCTTCGGTACCACCAGTGGCCAGGCGATCGATGCGGATGATTTCCTTCTTGCATGTATCCATCACCGGAATAATTGGTAGAGGAAAGGCATAGTGATTGGTATCAGGATTCTCGTGTTTCAATTTCGCGAAAATCAAGCCCTGGGTGTAGCGCGGCTCGACATCGTCTGGGTTGGGACCACCACATGGCCAAGGGTCAATAGCAATCTCGTACTTGTCGTCCAAATCGAATTCCTTGATAGCTTGCTTGAATATCTCGGATTCGAGGCACACAGAGTTAAACTCCATAAATTCATCCTTAATGAGGGCTGATTGGGCAGTCTTGGGAGCTTTCCGAAGCCCGACTTCCTTGCCTGACGCAATGTCAACAATGGACTCGAGTAATTCGTGGCTCCGGTCATCAGATATTGTGTCGTACTGGACACGAGCCTGACGTGGAGGTCGAGGAGTGTCTGGTGAGAGGGTACCGCTGTGTTCCGCGTTAAGAAACTTGACTAGATCGGCTTTGGCTGGCTCGACAGCGTAGATGTTTCGGAAGAGGATACCGAAAGCTTTGCGAGCGTCGATGACCGCCCGGCGTGCTATGTTGACCTCATCAACACTGAGTTGCTCCAGGGGATGCTTGATGGCGAATTTGGGCACAGGGCCTCGTTGTAGGGCAGAGGCTGGCCCTTCGGAAGAGGGCATTGTGGCAAAGAAGAACAAGGAACGAACAGGGACGGGTGAAAGGCGACGCAGTAGCAAGGGAACGAAGTATGTGGATGTATTAGGGAAGTGATCATAGAGAGACGATCAAATGGGAAGTACAGGGATAATAAGGAATCAGGTGGTCGCTTTGATGCCTACCAGAGAAGCATTCCGAGGCAACGGAGTTGTCCTACAGTTTGTGCAAAACGCCATTAATGGAATTAGACAAGTCTCGCCATTGAGGGAAGTCTGTGTTAAGGAGACTTGACGATCCAATCGAAGATGATTCCGCTTCGATGGGAGGATCCTGTTGATGGGAACGCCGAATAAGTCGAGGGGGGAAGAGTACTAATTAGATAGAGGCGAGTAGTGACGCAGTATTGACAAGGGAGGCGGAAGCGGAGATTCGAGACACTGAACGGCGGACTTCTCACTCGAGATCGCACAAATCAACCAATGAAGGTGCTGTGTCGGATACACATACCTCATTCGGATGAAGCAATGGTGATGGCCATTGGATGGGAATCCGGTAATCTGGTGAATGGATTCACCTATTCCGTACACATTCCAGAGGGAATACTAGTACGGAGTATGATGGACTTGGATATCAAAAGAGACACACTAAGTCATGATAGTACTACGGGCTGATGTTTGGCATCACAAGCGTGCTGATTCTTGTTGTTCTTATTCGATGGACCTCGACCCAGACTGCAGCGAGTGATGTCACCAACTCGAGTCTCAAGGGTTGACTATTCCAACATCTCAGTGGCCCCCAAACCACCTTCTCTTGAAGACGAAGTAGCTATTCAAGAGCGATCAGCCAAAGAGAGCGCCCTCACACGCCCCTTGCCATCCACTTTAGCCTCCAGCTTCTGGTATCAAAGGAGATCGTCATCATCCGTCGCCCAGAATTCAGGATTCAACAACTCAGGATACTCCTTACTCAGCGCAGAAGATTCTGTATTCTCCTTTTCGCTCAGAGAAACGATCCCCTGTTTAGAGATCTCGTACGGAACGGGGGTGTCGGTCGGTGGAATCCACGGTGCAAAAACCACTGCCAGCGATCTTTTCTTCTTATTGTCCTTCCAAATGTTACCCCCCGTGTACGCTTGACGTTCACTTTCCAGTTTGAGGACAATTCGAGCCGAAATTTGGTTAGCCCAGATAAGTCCTAGCGCGGGGGTCTTCAGTGCCTGGTGCGGTGACTCGTCCCTATCGCCCCAGCCGGTGAAAAATCGCTGTTGATGAGCAAGACTCTGGCTCTCTGTCCGATGTTGACTGGCAGCCGCCACTGCTTGAGGCCCATACACAGTAGGGGACGATGACGATGCAGGAGATTGCGATCGACGCATCAGCGGAGTCGTCTTAGCACGTGTAGTGTCGAATCGATCCGAGACTTGATTGGTGACGATAACAACGGCGTTGCTCTCAATTGCGATCTGCCGTAGGGTGCTTCCCAACTGGCGCAACTCTAACGCCCGTTCCCGCAGACCAGCAGGTGTATGATCTCCGTGTTCGGCTCGGAAGTTTGCAGCTACTGAGTCTATGACAATCAAGCCAATGTTGAACCTCTCTACAGCAACCGGCAGCTGATAGCGTAAAACGTGTTCCTGCGCCTCTAGACTGTTGGTGAGCGTGGTATGTACATGGTCCATCGATGGTCGCTCAGCAGGGTACATATTTCGATATCGGGGGTGGCAGTCCAACATTTCCAGAAGCCGTTTTGTGTTGAGGTTGGCCTCGGTTGAGATGTACATTGCTGATTTGCCGAGACCCTCTGGAGGGGGTAGCTGAACAGAGAGAAGCAATCCAAGCACCAGTTGTGTTTTGCCCGCAGCACTTTCACCAACGACCTCTGAAATGTGGCCGGGTTGAAATCCACCGCCGAGGGCCTTGTCCAAAGCCGGATCAAGAGTCTTGACCTTCTGCAGAGTGCAAACAGTCCTCGGCTGAGACTCCACACCACCATTTGCGCTGCTGCTGCTGCTGCTGCTGCTGCTGGTATCGTCCTTGGTTGGCTTCATGCTTTCAGCCTTGGCATCTTCAATACTCGTAGTATCCTTATCCTTCCCCTTTGAAGCAGGCACATGCACGGGAGGGTTTATCCTGGGTTTTTTTCTGAGATTGCCGCGTACATCACTTTGCAAGAACCGTATGACATCCGAGCACAGTTTAGCGACATCGGCAGATGGAAGTGGGCATCTTCTAGCGATCTCTTTGGGATCACCCGTAATCAAATCGTTGATGGTGATATTATTCTTTCCAAGTGAGTAAAAGAGGTGCGAGTAAGGTTTCGTGTCAAAGTCAGGGAGGACTTCGAGAATGTCGGACATTGGTGCTGAAGATGATGTGGAGGTGAAGTTGACTCGACGCAGCCATGGTGAGGCTCCAAGGCCAAGGGCTGGTGTTGTTTGCTCCTCGGTGGGATAACTGCATATTGTGAGCAGGGGTGCGGCAGAAAAGTGAAGGAGAGTGAACCAAGATCAAGCATTCACCTCCTCCTTGCGACATTCGCGAGGTTCCAAATCTCCAACCATTCTGTGTAGTGGTATGACCTCCGATTGCCTTGTGTTGCATGATATCAAGGCTAAAGCGATGTAGTCGGTATCCGTACATGAATTGATTAAGCCGTGATACACGTCCTAAGTTAGCCCTAACTCTTAGCCGAGACAATGACGCGCGACCCATGAACTTAGTCAGCCAGAAACGACGCGTTGTGCCCCCTCCTTTTGTAGGTGACTCTCCCTCGTATGTACGCAGTACTCGTGTACTCGTACCACGAGTGTAATCTGCGGACCCGGGCGATTCGCACCAGGCACACACAAGATGGCGTGTGCACTCGGACGATCTACCACATCGGTATGATGCATCCAGGACATGATAGGCGCCCATTCAACGATCACTGGCGCCGAACATTCCATGATAGGAAGGTCAGATTCAAACCCCACGAGTTACTGTACGAACTTACTACCTTTCGCCGTGCTGAACCCCCTTCCTGAAATCCACCCAGCGGCCAATTTCAGGCTCGTTCCAACTGCTACATAACTTCCCAATGGCTTCCACCCCTCGAGGTCTAACTTCGTCCTGACCCGGTAAGTAACTCGTATGCTCAGTCCCAGCTCCAGTCAAGAAGATGAAATAAAAAGAGAGTGTCCCTTGCTTAATCAGCACTCGAGTCCTATTGTACCTATCTAGTTCGAGGAAAAGGCACACGAAGAAGAAGGCCAGCGCTTGGTTGATCCAACTTCCCATAATAATGTCTACCTCTCTTGATCCGGCTCCACAAGTAGCCGCCTACGGCACCTGGGAAAGCCCTATCCAGCCAGACCACTTCGCCGCCCCAGGGTCTGTGGGCCTGGATGAGGTCTACGTGAACCGCAACAACGGCAACGTCTACATCAACGAACTTCGCGCTGATGAAGATGGCCGAGGCGTGATCGTCGAGTTCATACACGACGGGAAGTCTAAAGACGTCCTTCCCAAGCAGTTCAATGCCATCTCGCAGGTCCATGAGTACGGCGGTGCCTCTTTCGCTGTAAACCAGGCCACCAGTCTTCTCGTCTTCACGGACTGGGTCACTAAGAGTGTCTTCAACCTGGATCCCGATAGCCAACATGTTGAGGCAATTGTCGAAGCAGACTTGAGGACATACTATGCGGACTTCGATGTGCACCCTGTGGATCACAAATATGTCGTCGCGATCATGGAGAACCACCACCCCGCAACCATATCCGACGTAGAGAATTCGCTCGTTGTCATTGACTCGGCCACGAAAGAAGTCCGAACGCTGGCGCAAGGCTCCGACTTCTATACCTTTCCACGCTTCAGCCCCGATGGCAAGAAGCTGGCCTGGGTCCAATGGAATCATCCAAACATGCCGTGGGACAACACTGAACTGTGGGTGGCGGATTTCGAGCAAGAGAGTCTCCAAAATCGCTAATGCATCGCCGGACGGATTGTCAAAGCGAGTGTCACCCAGCCCAGATGGGGTCCCGACAATCTTCTTTACTTTGCCTCGAACCAAACTGACTACTGGTAACTGTACTCCTATCACACCAATACAGTCAGAGCCATCAAGCTAGATGGACTGGCCGAGTCTGAGTTCGGCTTCCCCGAATGGTTTCTGGGGGGTTCGTCGTACGCTCTCTTGGAGGCTACAAAGCTGGTTGCCTGTTATAATCGAAACGGCCGTTGGACTATAATTGAGGTGGACACAGACACGTTCAAATGGCGGGATTTGGGCCTCCCCATTGTTCAAATTCCAATCAATGCCTTAAAAGCTGTCGGTGACACAAGCTTTGTGGTGATTGGCTCAACATCTTCTCTACCTAATGTAGCTACGGTAGTGAATGTCAGCCACCCTGGGCTGGGTAGGGTCTTGCGCAGATCAAGCACTATTTCTCTGCCTGCGGACTATATCTCATCCCCACAAAACGTCGTCTTCCCCAGGGTTCATGGTCCTGGAGGGGGTAATGCTTCAGGACTGTTCCTACCCCCACGCAATGCACGTTACATTGGTCCGGATGGCACTCTCCCTCCTCTCATCGTCGCTATGCACGGTGGAGCGACCTATCAAAATGGCTTGGGATTCTACCTCCGTGACCATGCTCTTACAACTCGAGGATATGCCCTTCTGCAGGTCAACTATGTCGGTGGCTCGGGCTATGGCCGATCTTATCGTGGCCTGGTAGCCACACAATGGGGCGTGAGCGACATTGCTGATGCAGTCTCCGGGATCGAGTATCTCGCTAAGCAAGGTCTGATTGACATCTCCCGGGTTGGTTTAACGGGGCATTCGGCCGGGGGGGTACGCCACGATGCAGGGGTTGGCGAAATATCCCTCGCTGTGGGCCTGTGGCGTGGCCGAAAGCAGTGTCTCGGATATGGCTCTGTTGGCAAAAGAGACGCACAAATTCGAGTGTCAATACCTGGCACCTTTGTGCTTCCCTCCTGGCTTGTCCGAAAAGGAACAGGATGCAATTCTAAAAGAGCGCAGTCCTCTATCTCACGCTGCAAAAATCACCAGCCCGATCCTTATCATTAGCGGAGCAGATGATACCGTTGTGCCCCCAAACCAAGCATACCTTCTTGCCAAGTTGATCAAAAATGCCGGGACTGAGGTGAGTCTCAAAATCTATGACGGCGAAGGCCACGTTTTTGCCAGGGGAAGCACATTGAGCAATATCGAGACCTGGAGATATGCGTGGTTCAGGAAGTATTTGGCCAAGGAGAGCTGAGCTGGTTGACACCATGGAGCCGTGTGCTTAGCTGGGGCTTTTGTGGGGCTGCCCTGTTACCGGCGGATAGCTTTCAAGTATTTGCGTGTCCCTCGATCGTTGTTTGCTCCTCGGGAATTTTGAGCCACTGCCTAGTTTTGGGATCCCATCGGTGACTATCGCGGATCAGCATACTGTAACGGAACAGTAAATCAATATGCAAGTAGCTTACTCGTGAAATTCAGTCCTGACCAATGCTTGATCCGAGTACTCCTCAATGAGAATGGGGACATATGAGTATGGAACCTTGGCTTTGACGCCTTCGAAATGGGTTTCGCGCAGGGGAAACATGTCCCTGAGTCTGTACTTGTGGTCGTTCTTGCACATGATGATTCCAGGTTGAGTGTCCGGGTAGACTTCTGACAAGCCCGTGATATCAATGAAGAGTCCATTGTCAACGCTGATGAATCTAGCATCGATGATCTGCACAAGCGAAAGATCGAATCAACACGCCGCCCTGGATCCGGTTGATTTGTGAGGTTGCTTACATTTGCCCCATCGCCACGATCCCTTTGCCATGCCCAAGAATTGACATCCAGAAAATATCGTCGTGTCGGAGTACCATTGCCCTGATCATAGTCATAGAAGGTCTGGTTGTAGTGCTTCCCAAGTGCTTTTAAACCTTCATCAGTGACCTGATGGTGTGAGTAGTTAGTGGATATGTTCAACCAAGAGCGGAGAGGGCAGGAAGCGACATGCCTGAGTGTCGAGGTCCCAGTCCCAGGGAAGGATCTGACCATTCCAGTACCAGGCCAACAGCGTGCCATGGGCGATCCAAGTCTCAAGGCCCAGATACTCAAAGGTCAAGAGATAGGCACGAATGAGGTGCTTGAGGGTGTCTTGCCTTTCTTCATCGGTGACGATTTTCTGAAAGTAGCGAATGTCATAGTGATGCAACAGGTCGTCTCCGCCTGGTTCGTGGAAGTATTTGTTCGCATCGGGATCTGGAGGTTGCTGAGTCTGGCTGGCTTCGGCTGCTTGAACTGTTGCGGCGGTGTTTGAGAGGGCCAGAGACAGGGAAGCGGAGGGGTGGGAGGCGGAGGTAGAGATTGGGTCGCAATGGACCAGGGCCAGGAAATAAATGGAGAAGAGAGTGAAAGGTGACCAAGTGCGCCACTTATTGAACATGGTTATAGCAGAGGACCAGATGAAGAGCGCAGTCCATGATGGGGTGGGCGAGTGGGTGTGTAAGTGTGAACAGTGAACAGTGACAGTACGAGTAGGTGCTGTGGCAATTGCAGGTAGTAATAATCGTAGAAGCATCAGGCAAGAACAACGATAGACCGACTATTCAAAGGGCAGCTCCTGCCTCATCCATGTCGACAAGAACGAGACGATCCGGAGAAAGAGCGATAGGCCAAAAGCCCAGCCTCGTCCGGAATGTGATGCTACTAGTCAGTCCCCAAGGAGTCTTGGGACCGACACGGATACGGGGTGTAAGGGTGCCAACTTCAAAAGAATTCTGGTGAGATGGCTCGTGAGTCGTGAGTTTGTGACGTGGAGGGTCCCAATTGCCTAAAGTGGCAACGAGGCACATGGGCACAGGCTGGAACGAATCAAACACGGACTCATCATAGCACAAAGATCTACTTCCGAGCTGCGTGGAGCGGGCGGACCGGCGGTGACTACTGTGCCTCAGTTGCTGGTCGTTCCTTGCTCGTAGTAGTATCAGTGATATCAACATCCGTGAGAGCCGAAGGAATGGTGGCCCAGCTTTGTAACACCCTGGTGCAGGCGACAAATAAAAAAGAGGATCCTGAGCGACTCTGGCGCAAGGGCCGCGTCAGCCCAGATATTGGCGGTCCAAGGAGTCCCCTGCCCTCTATACATACGAGGTATTCACCCTTATAGCCCTGGAGTGGAATATTACGAGTAACAGTCGTCAAGGGTCCCGTCTCCATGCGGTGCCTATTGGCATGGCGAGAAGTGTGTGGATTGGTCTAGCTAGACAGATGAGAGGTTATCTGACACAACACCAGTACTCGGGCGCTGGAGGTGTAATCGTTCTTATTATAATTGATGACTGTTGGCATGCATTTGTAGGGGTGATGATGGAGAATGGGTCCTTTGTAGAAGAAACCCGCTTTGGGAAGGTGAGCAGGCGACACTCCGGAGAAGTCACTCGCAGTTGGTGAAGAGAAAGGACCTCACGCGTACAGAGTACAGAGTACAGTTGGACAGGCACCCAACAGGTTCAGACAAGGGAGTGAAGATAAAACTGGGACACCTGAGTCTTAGCGACGCGTGACTCCGTGAGGTACCAATCTACGCGTAGCTTGATATCTTAAAGACCAAGTGCTAGTTCCAATACGAAATAGCCGCTGACAGCCTGCCATTGTGAGGTCATTATTCTGCCGGGCTCAGCACTAATAAACTACACGATATTTTATGCCCATAAAGTACGACTCTCGATGGCGAGTGAGCGTAATCTGTTGCTAGAGATAAGTTCTTAAGAAGAGAAATGTATGACCTGGGTACCTACCTCAAGTGTGTCTCTGGTAAAGTCTGTCATGGAGCTTTGAGAGAACAGAGGTGCTCCCTGGTGTAAACCAACGACGGATGGCAGATGTATTTGTGAACGATGTGCATTTATCCGGCCGGACGGCGTTTCCGGCTGATGGGCTGCTCAAATTAATGTACATTCCTAGTCCTTTGTAGGGAGTAGGGAGTACGGACGTTGTACATGGGCTACAGTTGTTCTCGATCGTTCAAGTCAATGACACAATTTAAAAGCTACCCAAGCCAGGTAGTCATCTGCGAGAATACTTGGACTTTCACTCCCTTATAAATAACTACCTACATTTCTACCACTAGGTCCCTTACGAGGTCTATATTCTGGCGTGCTCTTGACTACTTGCGACTTAGGTTCTCCGTTTGCAGAGGGCGAAGTATGTCGTTCAATGTTGGAATTGTCCAAGTAGAGAGTTGTTTTGTCCTTCCTAAAACGTCACCGCTGCCTCCGATAATAGCAGTTTAGGACTCGAGTTTTTTTATAGGTCCTGTCCACCGAGTACTCCGTGCTGTCCTTAGGTAGTCTCCACCGCCATGCTGCGATTCACCGTTGCATTGGCGGGCCGGACCGCTTAGGTAAGCTACGCCGTTTCTCCTCGCCTCGTCGCGGCGGGAACTAATTACGTCAGTGAGGGAGCCTACCTAATAATGGGCTGATTAATCGCAGTGTTTAGAACAACAAAGAAACTCACAATATCATCATTGTTCGTTTCATGATATCACATCAATGGTCTTTATACATTTGTCCAACCACCAAGTGCTCAAATATCAAACTAGACACCCTGGCTGATATCGACTCGGCCACAACAATCTCGGCTGTAGCTACACCCACCACTTCATCCATCCACGTCCCCTCTCGGATTGCCATCAATGAAGATCCAGTATCGCGATGCAACCCTCGATCTCGAGGATATTGCCGATGAGACAATTATCGATTTGGCTACGAGATGTTCCGAACACATCGGCGTGGATCTCGAGCGAGTCTCATTATTCTTCCTCCCAAGGCCAGGCATGGTCAAGTATCCCTTCTCCGATCGCAAATTGAGTGAATTCCTCACTCCATCTACACGGGTCAAATTGATTGGAGCACCTAACAGTGAGGTGAAGAAGATGGGTGATATTAGCACGGCGAGCCAACGACGGGATCGACCCAGCAGTGTCAAGACGGTCGCAGCGAACAAATCTCGAGACTGGAAGAAGGTGCGGGAGGAAAGCATGTATACATTTCACGCCATCGAACCCCTCAGTTACCTCCCGAACCCAGAAAAGAGTCGACGGTTTCTAGAAAGACTGGCCAACGATCCAGGAATCAAAGCATCGATGCGCAAACACAAATTCAGTGTTGGGCTGCTGACAGAGATGAATCCTGCGGAACACACCACTCACGAATCGAAAACGCTCGGGCTGAACAGGAATGCTGGCGAAGTCATTGAGCTGCGATTACGAACAGATCGATATGACGGGTATAGGGACTACAAAGTCATCCGCAAGACGCTTTGCCACGAATTGTCGCACAACGTGTGGGGAGATCATGATCGCAACTTTTGGAATCTCACCAAGGAAATTGAACAGGAAGTGGAACGCAACGATACGTTGCATGGTGGACATCGACTGTCAAATGAAGAATTTTACGAGCCAAGTGACACGTATGACGATGCCGAACACACGGATGAGGGTGGCTGGAAAGGAGGGGACTTTGTGCTGGGTCGATCCAAGGATAGTCCAAGTGACGCGGGTCTGAGCCGACGTGAAATAATAGCACGAGCAGCGATGATCAGACAGCAAAAAGAACGAGAGGCGAGAGAGCATCAGGAGCCGCCAGCGTCATGACTCACGATAAGAATTGAAGCTCATGATATCGATATGCGGCATTTATCTGTTAGACTGTACAGTATAGAGCAGGTCGGCTGACTTTTGGATAGCGAGGTGTTTGTGGTTATCTGCCTAGACATTGCTCGTGTTCGGCAAAGGGGGGTTTATGCTTGGTCCGTCTTATGAAGACACTATGAGCCTACTACTGAAAGGACGGAATAGGTTGCCTTGACTCGATGTGTGCGAATGTTGGGAAGGACACCATGGACAGGGAATCAAGCAACAATAATTATCGAGGCTTTGTGATGAATGAAGCTTTGAAACGCAACCCCGTGGCATTGGAGCCATTTTAATTGGCGACTTCGGTGACCGAGGATTGGGGACAAACTAAACCTGGCCTGAGTTAGTAGCAATAACATTCCCCAGCACGGTCTTTGGTACGGAGTACTTTAGTACGTTGGAAACGTGGGACAACTTGAAGCCCAGGGTTGCCAGGGCCGGGGAAGAAGTCTCCCGGAGTTCTAGCGGACGCCAAACAGCCCAAAGTCAGATCTACGGGGGTGCTTCACTTGGCACGGACTCGGGCTGGCAGGGGCAGCGCCTTTGTGACTTCGGTAGGTTTCCCTCAGCCGCTAGGGCTTTTCATGTTGAGTGATTGTACTCGTAGCTGCCCTACTCGTAGATGCCCACTACCCGCTAGAGCATTGTCTATCTCACCCCCAATTGCCGACTTAGCGGTTATACTCGTAGACCGAATGGCCTCGACGGGCTAAGCTACCCAAGGGTGTCTGCCCCCCCTTGCGAGCATGTCCCTCGGACAGGATCTGGATTTGTGTATTGTGAGCTTCTGATACAGGTTGGAAGTTGGGACACGTGCGGCTGAGAGAGTATAGTAGTAGGTGAAGAGCCCCCAGCAGTCAAGACTTAAGGAGCACTACAGTCGAAAGATCGAATGGTGGAACTGTTGGAGACTCAGAAGAACGACATGGCCCGCCTGAATCCTGAATCCTTTTAGAATTACTCGTACAAAATGTCAGCTGTTCCAGTTGTTGGTCTTATAAGAATGTCTGCTTAGGTGCAGATAATTCACTTGATTCATAAACTCACGCCAAAAGGAGAGGCCTCTACTACCTACCATCCACCCTCCATATTATATCCCTACGAATAATCTTTTGGCCGCTCCTTTTGTCGCTACCTTTGCCGCTCGATTATTGCGGAGTGGACGTGGAAAGGCCGGCGTGTAAACTTCTGCACGGTTATCTCATATCTCCCACATCTTCATCCACTTCCACTTCCACTTCCACCTCTTTCTTCCACTCGCGTCGAGTAAGACTCCTCCTCTACCCTCGCCCTCGCCCTCGCCCTCACCCAAACCCAAACCCAAAATCAAACCCAAATCTCTCGCCACTGCCGTCTACCCTCGTCTCGGACCACCACTGCACAAAGTACCAGGGCGTGTCCGCGGTCGCAGTCACGAATTGCGGTTACATAGCGAGTACGGAGTACCTCGTCCAACACGGGCTCTGACCTCCGTCGCGCATCTGATCTGTGTCCCAGACTCCCAGTCCCTGGCCCGTATCCCGTGCACCCCCAACCAGTGCAACCACTGGTAGCTCAAGGCCATACCTCATACGTCACCGGGCAGCACCATTTCAACGTTGAATCCGACGTCCCCTGCGGTGTACACTGGCAGTCCCTCCACCCCAGCTGCTCGTGTACCAGTGCCCGCTGCCACTGTTGCAACTTGCGCTACCCAAAAAAAACAATCCTCCCTCAAGTTGGAAAAAGGTCCGTTCTTGTTCAACTTCAACTATTTGCCAGGCAGAGGCAGTTGTCAAGGCTCATCACTGCCCATTCCTGCAGATCCACTTCCTCTCCCTCTCTCCTTACGCCCTGCAATCTATTTTCCCGTTTCCTTGGTTTCCCTCTATTCTTACCGCACCCACTTTGACTCATAACATAATTCGCAATCCTTACTGAATGCCTCTTTTAGAAGGCTCGAGGCAGCCCTCACCGTCCGAGAGCCCTGCTTCGGGCTCAAGCTTAGGTTCGGGCTCAGGTCCTGCGATCCCACGTTCATTCGTTACTCGACATCTCAGTGAACAATACTCCGACCTCGCAAGAATAGCCATCATGACCAGTGCCACTTCAACTCCCTCTCATGAAGCCGAACACTCCCTCAACCATGTCGCATATCATTCCAGTCTCATGCCGCCTCCCAAAACCGCTTTTGGCAGAACTCCGCCTACTTATTCCCCGACCAAGCCCGCTCCCCATTCTGCAAATACCATGGGACGGGCATTGACCGATACTCCTGCCCCTAGTGCCCCTACAAGCCCTCAACTGTGAGTCCAACTATCACCTGCATCTGTACGATGTGCGCAACCTAACATTGATTTCTCCAGGTTTGCCCGTGGAAGCACCAATGTTTCGGGCTCGGCCACTCCCAAACTCCGTGCCACCACACTCGACATACCTGGTCTCACTCGTTCCAAAGTGTCCCCTGACGGTCGCATATCTGAGAGAGATGTGGGTGCCAAGTTGATCATCATAATGGTAGGGCTGCCTGCACGAGGCAAGAGTTATATTGTCAAGAAGATAGCGAGATATCTGAATTGGCTGCAACATCCAACCCGAATCTTTAATGTGGGAGATCGAAGAAGAGTTGCTGCTGGCAAGGGCCAAGCCATCCCCGACAGGACACACGCCGAACTCCGCGAATCTGTTCGATGCATGAGCAGTACGACCAAGGGCCCCCATGGACTCATCGACCATACCGAACTCCTCCCTCCGCCCGCCATCCGAACCGAGCTATTTCTGAATGGCGAGGTCACCTCAGCCTCGCCCATCAGTCCCTTGCAAATGAATGGCAATGCGCACTCTGCCTTCGAAGACAATCCTGAACCAATTCTTGCCCCTGCTCCAGAACCGATGGACCAATCAGCCCAGTTTTTTGACCCTCAAAATACAAAAGCCAAGTTGCTCCGAGAACAAGTCGCTCATGAGGCCCTGGACGAGCTGATGAAGTATGTCCTGGAGGACGGCGGCTCGGTCGGCATCCTGGACGCCACCAATCACACACAGGAGCGTCGTATGTCGTTGATCAAGCACATCAGAGAACGCGACCCAAATATTAACGTTCTGTTTCTCGAGTCTCGCTGTCAAGATCCCAATCTTCTCGAGGCAAACATCCGTTTGAAGCTTTCAGGTCCAGATTACAAAGGGAAAGACCCTCACCAATCGCTGAAGGATTTCAAAGAACGGGTGGAGCAGTATGAAAAGTCGTACCAGAAACTCGACGATTTCGAGGAGCAGCACGACATGCCCTACTGCTCAATGATCGATGTTGGCCGGAAAATGGTCAGTTATCAAGTCAAAGGATTCTTGTCCATTCAGACCGTCACCTACTTGATGAACTTCAATTTGTCCCCGAGAATGATTTGGATCACTCGCCACGGTGAGTCCATGGACAATGTCAACGGAAAGATTGGAGGCGACAGTTCTTTGAGCGGAAACGGCCGCAGATATGGCCAGGCTCTTTCCAAATTCATAGGCGAACAGTGGCGGTCGTGGGAACGACGACACGCTGAAAAGCAAGCCAACGCCCATTTCCCCCCACTCCCAGGAGATACGACGCCCCCAAACCCCGAATACACCGCGCAGACTGAGCAAGAAAAGAATTTCTGTGTGTGGACGAGCATGTTGAAACGAAGCATCGAGACCAGCCAATTTTTCAACGATGAGGATTACGACTTGAAGCAGATGCGCATGCTCGACGAATTGCACGCCGGTTCGATGGAAGGCATGACTTACACCGAGATCCGCGACAAATTCGAACACGAATACGAACTTCGAAAGCGCGACAAACTCCACTATCGCTACCCCGGTCCTGGTGGCGAGGGATATCTCGACATCATCAATCGGCTCGGCAAAGTCATACTCGAAATCGAACGCATGACTGATCACGCTCTGATCATTGGCCATCGAAGCATTGCTCGCGTCCTACTCGCATATTTCATGGGCCTGAAGCAAGAGGACATTAGTGACCTTGATGTGCCGCTAGGCGTTGCTTATATGCTAGAACCAGTAAGTGCCGACTAGAACAATCACCCCGGACCCTCTACTGACCTCTGCTTCTAGCGACCATATGGTGTCGAATTTAAGGCTTATCGCTGGGATCCAAACACGGATGAATTTCGATATGAACCGAACTATCGAATGAGGCGAGCTATTGACCCACAAGCATGATGTTTTTCTATGATACCCCTTATTGCCTTGTGTTTTGTTACTGTTTGCGTGACTGGCTCCTGCGTCTGGCGCTGTATATATATCCATCTCCCATAACCATGTAGTGTTGCTCTTTTTTGTGTTACTTTCTGCAAGCCGTTTCCTGCTCACGTCAAATGCGATTGGACTAATATCTTGGGGAATCTGGCAGGCAAGACAGTTGCTGGGAGCAACGACCAGGCTTAGTCTCTCGAGTTGACTCATGGGTGGATTGGTGATGTATCTGTCATCTATTCTTTGCTCTTGGTGTGCGTATTCCTTTAGCGCTGGCGTCGGGGGAATGAAAATATCGGTGTAACGGAGGTATGAGTGGTGGATCTCAACAGAGACCACCATGTTGGTGGTCACTATCGGCATAGATGAGACTGCACTCTGCACATGTTCATGGTGCTATCCATTGTTCTCAACCCTAGGTGGCAATAAGGCTGTGGCGAGTAATAATGCCGCTTTACCTGCCGCTCGGCGATATAAAGACGTCTTTCAGTTCAACGATGCAATTGCTGGGTCTTAGAGCTACAACTACCACTCCACTTAAGGTACTAATGTGGTTACAGTGTTGACTCGTATCTCTCATTGATGCACTAGGTTAGCAGTTAACAACTGAGTAGCAGTAGTGGGCTCTAGGCTCAACTGGCGCCCTATTCCGAGTACTCTCCTGGCTTGGCAGAGCAGAACGCAGAACTATGTGAGGGAGGAACCAACCTGATTGAATTTGTCTGTTTCCACCACTTGCTTTCTTCTCTTAGTACTTTGCTTGGTCGCTACTCTCTCCCACATATTATTCTGCTCTTTGACCGAAAGCAAATGATTTGCGTTTCTGCTCCCATGATTGTGACTGAGGCTCCGACTCTTTTCTTTGCAATTGCTTCGAGGGCGGCTAGCTACATGCGACAATAACATTTATTGAATTCAGTGGCCGACTTTCTCCGCGAAGTAGAAAATATAACCACGCACTTGATAAAGCATTCCAGAATCCTTATCAGTCACAGATTCGTGGCTAGTTTTGACCGAGCAGGGAGGATTTTGATTTGGGCGGGCATTTACTCGCTTCTCCTAGGATTTCCACAAACCCCGATAAACAGCTTCACCCGACCAGTACTTGTTGCCCAAACTCGAATAAGTCCAGCAAGTGGAAGGTCTCTTAGGTGGCCCATCATCAATATGCCGGCACTGGTGGTCACGAATTTCAACATTGTGTGTGCTGTGATAGGTGGCTTCATTTCATTGTTCGGACTTGTTAGCTATCTATTCAAGGAGAGATTCTACCTTTCGGAAGCTCGTAAGTCCCCCCACACTCGTATACAGCTCAATGTTAACTTGAAATATAGTCATTTCCATGGTGGCAGGGCTCATTTTCTCTCCCCACGCCACAAACTTAATCCGACCTTTAGAGTACGCAGGCGGCATTCAAGAAAACCTCGATTACATTACCTTGTACTTCTCTCGGCTCGTGCTCGGGGTGCAACTCGTCATCGCTGGTGTACAACTACCTAGTAGGTACCTATATACTGAATGGAAATCATTGGCTCTACTCCTTGGTCCCGGAATGGTCATCATGTGGCTCTCAGGGAGCCTCTTGATATGGGCTATGGTGCCCAATCTCCCTTTCTTGCATGCTCTGGCTGTCGGAGCTTGTGTCACTCCTACCGACCCCGTTCTATCCAACTCCATCGTAAAAGGTAAATTCGCAGATGCCAACGTTCCTAAACCGCTTCAGAAGATCATCGTGGCAGAGTCAGGTGCAAATGATGGATTGGGCTATCCGTTCTTATTCCTGGCGTTGTATCTGATCAAATACACCCAGATGGGAGGGGATGGTCAGGAGGCAGGCGTTGCCACCGCAATGGGTTTGTGGTTTGGCGAGACGTGGGGCTACACTATCCTGCTAAGTATCGTCTACGGGATCGCGGTTGGTTGGCTAGCCAAAGAATCTCTACACTATGCAGAGGAGAAAAGGTTTGTGGATCGGGAATCGTTCCTTGTTTTCGCCATTTCGCTCGCCCTCTTAATCACGGGTACCGCAGGGATGATTGGCAGTGACGATTTCCTGGCCTGTTTTGTGGCTGGAAATGTCTTCACATGGGATGACTGGTTAGTTGAGATGATCGGCCATCGCGTCTCAACCGCTCACAGAATGGCAGGTTCCGACTGGAGACTGCAGATGATTCACTCCAACCGACAATCGATATGCTATTGAACATTTCGGTCTTTTCATGGTATGGCGCGATCTGTCCGTGGGCCTCGTTCCAATTCAACGACATTATACCACTGTATCGCCTAATCTTCCTGGGAATTCTGGTTCTGCTCTTTCGGCGAATGCCCATGGTGTTCGCCTTCCACAAAAAGATACCAGAGATCGAGCAGTTCCACCAAGCTGCTTTTGTGGGCTATTTTGGCCCTATCGGCGTCTCCGCTGTATTCTATCTCTACGTCAGCGTTAATTTTCTGCGCCGGATTCAAGTGGACGGGCACATGCGAGAAGATGTGGCACGGTTGGAAGAGGTGATGAGAGTGGTGATCTGGTTTCTAGCAATGTGCAGCATCGTTGCCCATGGATTGTCCATTCCGCTTGGTAAAATGGGTTATAATACCGGAAGGACAATGTCACAAGCTCTAAGCAGTGAAAGAGAGGATGAACCAGGCCCGGCAGGTTTGAGGCAAGAGAATGGCGGCCGTGGCTACCAATTACGGCGCAGGAGGCTTCGCGGACAGCAGAATCTGGAACAAGGTCCGAGTGCAGAAGTGTTTCGTCTCGGACGGACAACGACAACCGGTGCCGGAACTCAGCAAGCTGGGCTCGAAGCATCAACCGAACAGGAACCGAGCCGGCCAGTTCGCTTCATCGATAGCGAACCGCCCACGGCTAGCCCAACCCCTGTTGAAGAGGGTCCCGCTGGTGGACGTGATGAGCAAGGACGATGGTGAAGACAAACAGACTGACACGTCGTCGTGGTAGATAGGGCTCAGCTCGTTGCGCAAGTCAGGCTTGTGAACTCTATAGCTTGGTGCGGCATGCGCGTGGGTGTGCACTGGGCGTGGACACTCGCAAGAGCGATGGGTGCAAGGTCAGCTGGACCAAGAGTTCCTCCTTCAAACTTTTAACTGCACTTGTCGAGATCAAGACTCATACCATCAATATGTGAAAATTGGGCTTCTTTGCTGTATGAGGCCACTGGAAGAAATGAGGTAAGGAATGAAAAGGAATGGGAGCCTCGACCCCAATGCATCATCGCATGGCTAGGTATTACTTGATTTATCTCAGCGAGGAGAGGTTTGAAATTTAAGCGACTAGTCTTTTCAGAATTCTGGAGTTTTGTACTCATCAGCGTGAACTTTGGGTAAGTATCAAACTCGTTCTGTGATGTCTGCGAATTGTTTTTTGTCACTGGTGTACCTGGTGAAATTCCACGGCTCGTATCTCCGCAGTATCACACTATTCTCCCTGTGGCAAATCTACGAAGGGTTTAAAGATTTTATATCCAGCCTCGACAGCATCGAGAAGCGACTTGTTGGACGCTCCTAGACCGCCTCGAAAGAACAGAACTCGGCGGCCTTTCCCTTTCGCATTACCGTCCCCAGAACCAAGACTCGGTTCCCAAGTACAACGTCTGGGTGCACAGCTCACTACACTTCTGGTACCATTCGGCTTCTGCCTTAGGGAACGCTTCGAGCTCGACGATCCAAGTGGCCTTGCAATCCACTAGCTCAACATTGCCCCTATTGAATGTCTCGTAGTATTCACTATCGCCCAGAGTTCGGCAAGCATATGGCTCCCAAGGCATGAGCTTGCGGGCCGTCTCTTGGTTCTTCACGATCGACTTGATCTTGTTGACGATGAACACGCGCGAGGTTCCATTTGCATGACTATTGGTTGCGAAGGTCGAAGAAGATCCCCAAATTGAAACGGAAGCCGTTTCCAGTCTTCCAGCATCTCTCGCAGGGCCAGTTGCGCTCTTCCTCTAACACGCTCGGTGCCGACACCTTGCCTTCCACAAATCCCATTCCTGGAAAAGCCGGTTTTGATATCTTTCCAGATCGTGTCGTAGTGTGTATTGGTGTTCACGCGGTATCAGTCGGAGATTGGACCGTCATTGGCTGGTACAGTATACTGGCGGCGCCGCTGAAAGCAAGTGAGTGTTTCCATGTCTTTTGCGATGGAGCTGATGATTTGGGTTCCGGTGAGGCCGCACCCGATCACCCGACTGGCTTGTTCTTGAGATAATACGTTTCACGGAATCGTGATGTATGGTAGAGCTCTCCCTGGTAAGACCTGTAGGGCCTCTATCCAATGAGCTAGGCAATCTAAGCAGGCATAGCAGCACTGGAATTCTTCAGGTCAATACTGGTAACACTCTCTCGATCGATAGGCTGCATTTAATCGATATGTAGGACCTATGCATGTAGGTAGGTATTTAGCGCATGCTGTGACCGGCTGGCCTGCAATGCTTTACTGCGTCCCAAGTCATGAGCTGATAAGGTTTTTGGGCTCTCTTTTGCAGCAAACAAGACGACTCAATAACTCGGTCTTCACATCATGGAGGCTGGAAACCCCAGAAACTGTTTTGGGCCCATGGAAAGGTTTTGAATGCCGACTGTTGAGTCTGAAGTCGAGCCTGGGGTGGTAGGCTGGCCACGCTCACCGAAGGTCGTGACGGCTTGGGAAGGATTGCTGGGGTGAATGACTTTTTGTTGAGACTGGGTTGGAAGGTGAACGGCCGAGCCTAGATATCTTGCATAAAAGGCCTGGATAGTGTAGAGTCAGGTGAAGTAGAAAACCTTAAATCGACGACGGCTAGTTGAAACAGATGCACAAAAGGCAGCTGCCACGCATCCTCATCTTAGAAACTCAAGCCCATCTCGATGCGCTGGCTGAGGGCCTGGACTGCGTCCTTTTCATTGCCCCTCTCTTCAGCGTCGACTTGAGATTGGGAAACAAGCTGCAGCAGCATCTCGCCAAGCTCACACTGAGTCTTCCACGTTTTGGTCTGTGCAATGACCTGCTCCGCGAGTGGCCGGCCTGTTTCTGGCCCGTTCCTAGAGCCCTGCCCTTCGCTCTCGTTGTCAGCCGTGGTGGCATTATCGATTAACCTTTGTAGGGCAAGGCCATCACGCACAAGCACAAGGTCGGAAACCGAAAGGCTTAGACTGGGACAAAAGTCGTTGCCGCCATCGCCGATATAAACTGTCTGCAACTGCTGAGCTGACTCCAAGCCCAGCGCCTTTCTTGCCCTCTGTACAATGGTGGTCTTACACATGTTCGCGGGACAGCTCCGAGGACATTGGTGAGGCGAGGAAAGCGGCTGGTATGGCTCCACTTGGATGGCGTCGGCCGTGGTCCAGGTCGCATCGTTCGTGTAGACCAAAGCAAACGTCCCTTCCGGGACAGCATTGGCCTTCAAGATCTCATTGATAAATATGGTATTCGAGTCAGAGGCGATTATGAGCTTAACCGCGGGGATTTGACTGGCGTTCAGCTTCTGAAGCGCAGAGATGAGAATAGGATCCATTTTGACGTCGTGAAGGCATTTGAGCACATCCGTTTTGCAATAGCCTCTTGCGGTGGCTAGTTCAGCGAGTTGGCTCTGCATGATTTGCGTCCATCCCATAGCGTGTTCCTGGCGCAGAGAAGCGAAGCGTGGTAGGAGCGGCTGACCATAGGAGAGCTCGTTGAATAAGACGAGGTCGGAGTTGACGTTGATGAGTGTATGGTCAAAGTCACAGACTACCAGGAGCATTGCCCGAGGTTGGGCTGTGGCAAGCCCAGCGGGAGTCGACTCGGCAGCCATAGAAGGAATGTCCAGGGGATTGTGTCCGAAACCTCAAATGGAATGGGAAAAGTCGGGCATTGGCAACAGCGAATAGTGTAGAATGAAGCTGAGCAGCAGATTAGCTATGTGAGTTGCCAACTGGTTAGGTACGGAGTATGGAGTATATATGGGAGTAGATATTGCTACCTGGGTACGGTGTACTCCGCGCTCATGGGCGACTTGAAGTAATTGGATGATTATGTAACCACGGGAGTAGAACAGACTCGTACTACTCAGTACGAGGCAAAGTCAACAACTATGGATGTACTGGTCCAGACGCGTGATACCCGCGTCTCAGGCGTGATCCCTACTAGAGCCCAGTACGATATAGTGAATAGCGGGAGTCAATGGCAGCGGAGAAGCTCAGTACTCACTACTTAGTACTCACTGCTTAGTGCTCCGAACCGTAGACAATAAGATACACAAAGGTACACAAACAATGACAATACAATCCGGCAATGGGAGTTACAAGCCTGAACTGTTCCCCATGCCCGCCCGCTCCATCATCCCCCTCTATACCCCCCTTATCCTCTCATTCTCCAAAATGATTCCTCCGCGGATACCCACTGGACAATTTGTATCCCAATGTCCGCCCCCCTTTCAATAACAACATCCCTACCTACCTACTTGATCCCCACAACCTGACCATCCACACCCCGACAACGAATCCGACAACACTACGGAGTAATCTAGTTAGGTATTCAGAACGGAGTTCAGCAGTCCAATCCCCCCGCGCACCCTCCGCAATTGGCAAGTTTCCTCCCTTGGTAAATTTGGTGAGGAGAACATTCGCTGCAAGCAACCCTCGCCCACTGCATTTTCCTTCCCCGTCCAATACACCCGCACTGTGGGTGACTGCCACTCCTCTGAGTCGTCCCCTCCCTTGTTGTGTCTATCCGGGGGTTTACGAAGGCCAGGCCACGCCCAGGTCTCACCGTCTCTTTGTGGGTAGACAGCCTTCGCTGTTGCTTTCAACACCTTGCTCACTCTGCTGGAGTTTCCTGAGTAACTTCATGGGCTACTAAGTTAGTAAACAGCCTGAAAGACAACGCGAACCTCATTCCTTCCCAAGACCAACAGTAACCGCCATGCCCTGACCACCATTGACTTGGGAAATTGTATCGAGAAAAAGCTCTGAGCCTCTCTCTTCGCTCAGCCTTCCCTGACCTTCATCCTGCCTCGCCTTCTCCGCTTCGGTCGTCTCCTCTCCTTCCATCTCTCCCCTTACACAAGAGTCATGGCTCAAGCCAATGCGCTCTCGCGCCTGGACGATATCTCCCGTGCAAGCCCTGGACTTTCCAGCAACAACGCAGCCGCTGGGACTAAGAGGAAGAGAGTCGCGGAGCGGAAGTATTATGCCGTCCAGCAGGGAAAGACACCCGGCATTTATGACTCCTGGGAAGAATGCCTGGCTCAGGTGAGAGGACACAAAGGCGCAATATGTATGGCCCGCAGGAAATGCCAACCGCGCAATCGGAACATGTCACACTGACACTCGCATAGTCAAGGCCTTTCTGTCTCTTCACGAAGCTCAGTCTTTCATGGAGGGTAAACTGCTGAAGTCTTCCACAACGTTGGGAGACCAGAAATTCTATGCTGTTCAGAACGGACGCGTCCCTGGCGTGTACACTGACTGGACAGAGGCGCAGGCTCAAATCCGAGGTGTCAGAAAACCTAGGCACAAGAAGTTCAATACTAGGGCCGAAGCAGAGGCTTTTGTTGCTGCAGGCAAGAAGCCAAGTGGATGGGACATCTCACAGCCAGTCACTCCGGAGGAAGAGATCAGACGTTTAATTGTTCGCAATTCTGCTCCAGGTCTACAACTCAATGGCACCTATACACCCACAGACAAGGATGGCAACCCGTACGACATAGGCCGAGGACCTCTTCCACCTGGTGCCGAAGATGGCTTTGACCCCAATCTCAAACTCCATACTGACGGAACCATCATCAATCGAACAGAGGAGGAGAAGCACCGAACCAAAATTGTGCCAAAAGACAGAGATCCACCAGGCATGCTTCGGATCTACACCGACGGCTCAAGTCTTCGGAATGGTCAAGCTGGCGCACGAGCAGGGGTAGGAGTGTATTTCGGACCACAGGACCCAAAGTATGACTCTCCATCCTCCACCTCACTCACCTCCACCTCCACATCTACCTCCGTACCCACATCCTCTTTCAATCGTCATCGTCATCGTGTATATTATATCGACTGGGCGGAGCGGACGCGCGACCTGGAGTCCAACGGCCCGACACCGTTGTCGCCGTCACCCTTACCCTCTAAAAAAAGCAAGCATCGAAATCGCGAGCCAGAAGCGGAAGGTGACAATCAAAAGCTAACCAATTGGCGTTATAGAAACGTTTCCGAGGCTCTGAAAGGCAGCAAGCAGACCAACCAACGGGCCGAACTCACGGCCATCTCAAGAGCCCTGGATATTGCTCCTCGCCATCGAGATGTTACGATTTACACGGACAGCAAGTACGCGATTAGCTCAGTGACAGAGTGGTATCGGAATTGGGAGAAGAATGGATACCTCAATTCGAGTCGCAAGCCGGTGGAGAACAAGGACCTTGTGATTGATATCCGAGGGAAGATTGAGGAGAGGGAAGCACTGAAAAAGCAGACTATTTTTGTTTGGGTCAAGGGTCACGCTAATAATGCGGGCAATATCGAGGCGGATAAACTGGCAGTTCAAGGCTCTCTGCTAGGAAGAGGTGCATCGGAGGAGAGCGGTGATGATGGTAACGCGCTGCATGGGCAGAATGGCATCGGCGCAGAGCAAGATGGGGATGACATGGATGACGAGATGAAGCTGGCCTTCCAGGCCATGGACGACGCGATCGCGGATGATAGTGATGATGATCTCAAATGAGTGAGTGTGTCCGTCTGGTTGTGTAGGTGACGGATGGAAGCAGTTGGCACAAGCCGTGGCTTGAATGGAAGCAAATGCTGAAAGGACGGCCAGTCTGTGGCTTGCCTTTGTTTCGGCAAGGTTCTTCATATTGATATTGAACGAGCCATATGTTCGTGTTAGAATGTGCCGCCAAATGATACCCCCGAATCAAATCCATCAAGGTTTCTCAGCTACAATGTCTGTTTCCCAGCGCCGTTGCATCATGGGTTCCTCCTCACGTCCCGGTACGGTCATGCGAAAAGCCACCATTCTGCGGTTCGCGGGCGTGCCTCGCCCACGTACTTGAGGCTTATGCCACGCAAGTGGTGGATCCTGCCTGGTAAGAGGTAACCAGTGGGATGCTCTCGTGCTAGCATTGGTTGCTATAATAAACACCAGTGATGGTAGTCGACATGGAGAGTACCAGGCATTTTCATGCCGGATACAGCAGGAATCAATATCAAGGCAACCTGTGGTGTGATGCGTGGTATATTTAAAGCAGAGTCCGTGGTAGACGGAGGCAGGGTGTCAGGTCAAGGAATGAGGCAGTTCCCTGTGTTACCCGAAGATCCTGTCAAATGCAGGAACAAGCATAGGACAACAGGGGATGTCCGGCCTCGATCCATAAGCCTGTGTATGTATGCAGCGGGAAACGGCCCATCTCTTCTCTGTCCGATCAACTCAATTCCCCAGCTTCAGCGTCAAGACCAACAAAGTGATATAAGCGGCAATGCTGAGGGCGGTCAAGACAACAACAACATTGCCACTGGTCCTGAAGCGCTTCCTTTCCAAGCCGTTATCGCCCAACTCATTGAAGAACTGTTTGTTGCCCTGCTGTCGGCGATAGGCACTGACGAGGAGGACACCGGCACCGTAGACCGCAAACAGGGCGCCGATGGAGTAGAACTCGGAGGTGAAGATCTTGAGGACGACGAGGGCGAAGGAGAACTGCGAGAGTGAGGTGCGGATGTATGCGCCTTCGAAGGTACGCTGGGCCGCGCGCACTTCCACGAGCTCGTCGTTGGTCAGGTCGACGGACCGGGCACGGTGCATGCGGAGGCGGAATTGATCTTGTGCATGTCGTGGCTGGTTGGGAGCGAGGGAGTCAGTCAGGTACTGAGGATTGGACTCTTCTTTGTGGTTTGTAGAGACGCAGGAGGGTTGGAGAGATCAAAGCCAAGTCAAGGGGTACTCCGTACTAACCGTGAACATGTCGTTGGGTTACTAGTACTAGTACTGGTACTCGTACTCGCCAAGAAGGTTGAAGCTCAGAATCCTTCGTTGTTCATAGGGAGGTTTTGGTAAGGTCCAGGGAGACTCGCTTTGAAAGAAGCGAGGTTGTAGCCGAATCAAAAATGCAAGGAATTGGAGGGGTATTTATTACACATCAATTCGGTAATATGAGGGAGCAACTTACAACGTACTGTAACTTTAAAGACCATTGTGCGGCGCAGACGGATTGTCGTCATGCAGCAAAACTACAATTCCAGTTACGAGGAGTAGTCATCATCGTCCTTCATCTCACCAAGAATGTATGCTTTATGTTGAGGTCGTCTTGTTTGAATTTCCTGGCCCATGAAGGGGATCAACTATATGCGGGTGGGTTCTTGGTCCTTTACTCGTCAACCAACCTCTGTTCCCTGTGGCACGAGATATACTCCATCTGCTTGTCTACGCAACCACCGACATTCCCTTGCACTTTCGTGTCCAGAGTCTACTCATAGATTCATTTAGCCAAAGGAGCAATCAGGACCAGGGCCGTGTAGAGGTTGACCACTCTCAAGGCCGCTCTATGACTAACCTCCGCGAAGCTCAAGTCAGCCTTGTGGGAAGCTCGCATTTCTGTCCGACGGTTGGTAAAGGTGGGTAGGTGCAGTTCGAGCCATTGACACGGCGAGATCTACCGAGCATGGGTTATAACTTACGAGTATAACTTATGGGTGGCTGGCCGTGGCCGAGGTGGGACGTGTGAACGTTGAGAGAAGGCCGGAGCTATGAACCCTAGAAGTCCCTGCATTGGTGGCAGTGGCAGTGGGGGTTCTTCCGGCTATGGTCCCTCCCAATCGCATCACCGGTGATGGGAAATGGTACATTAAATACTGGCACCCAGGGCAGTAACTGGTGGGCAGCGGGCACCTTTCAGTTATTTACTCCACGCTCGTGCCTCACAGAAAGTCGGAGTATTTCCCCACCCTCTTTTTCTCTGACTGCCCTTATCACCCAACTTTTGGTATGCTTTGGAGTTGCTGTACTAGTATCGGGATCCTTATATCAAAATTAGAGCAAGAGATTACGAGGGTTGCAGGCCAACTTGCACGGCAATCCTAGAGCAGTCATGTCCAGACTCATCAGCTATGCCGAAGGTGACCATTGACAGTTCCTCCTCCGATGGCCCCGTTCTCAACTTCTCAACTGACATGCCCACAGTCCAGAAGCACAAATCCACAGACTCCTGCTGGGTGATCCTGTACGGCGTCGTCTGGGATGTCACCCATTTCCTTCCTGAGCACCCCGGTGGTTCCTCCATTATTCTGAAGCTCGCTGGCAAGGACGCTACTGAAGAATATGACCCCATTCACCCTGCTGGCACCCTTGAAGAGAACCTCCCCGAATCTGCGCGCATAGGTCCAATCGACCCCCAGTCCCTTCCCCAGCCTGTCAAAGCTGCCACTGAAGTCGGGCCCGCCCCAGATACGGAAAAAGAGCTGCCCCTCGCCGCCTTACTAAACCTCGACGAGGTAGAAGCTGCTGCCACCAACAAGCTGTCCAAAAAAGGTTGGGCATACTACTACTCCGCTGCCGACGATCTCCTAAGCAAGGAGTTCAACAACACGGTCTACCGCCAGATCCTGCTGCGCCCTCGAGTCTTTGTCGATTGTAAGGATTGTGATCTCTCAACCACATTTCTCGGCCACAGACTGGCACTCCCAATCTTCGTCTCCCCGGCGGCCATGGCACGTTTGGCTCACCCCGATGGCGAATGGGGCATTGCGCAGGCTTGCAAGAATTTTGGTGCCATGCAGATGATTTCTAACAATGCCAGCATGACTCCTGAACAAATCGTAAAGGATGCCGGCCCAGATCAAATCTTTGGTTGGCAGTTATACGTTCAGACTGACCGCAAGAAGTCCGAAGACATGCTGGCGAGAATCAACGCGCTGGATGCCATCAAGTTCATCTGTCTGACTCTTGACGCCCCCGTCCCGGGTAAGCGAGAGCACGACGAAAGAGGCAAGTTCAGCATAGAGGATGCAAGCCAGGCTATCAAGGATGCCGGTGGCGCAGAATTGAAAGGTGGCGGTGGCATCGGACAGTCTTTATTTTTCGGCACTGACCCAACCTTGACATGGACCAAGACCCTGCCCTGGCTGAAGAAACATACCAGCAAGCCGATCATTTTGAAGGGTCTACAGTGCCATGAAGATGCATGGCTCGCAGCACAACACGCTCCCCAAGTCCGGGGCATCATCTTGTCGAACCATGGTGGCAGAGCGGCAGATACTGCCCCACCGTCCATCCACACGCTCTTGGAAATCCGAAAATATTGTCCTGAGGTCCTAACCACGCTTGATGTGGTCGTCGATGGGGGCATCAAACGAGGGACCGATGTTGTCAAGGCTTTGGCTCTAGGCGCCAAAGCCGTTGGAATCGGTCGACCTGCACTCTTTGGCTTAGGTGCTGGAGGCATTGAAGGTGTCGAGAGAGTTCTTGAAATCCTCAGAGACGAGACTGCGACGGCGACCAGATTGCTTGGTGCCGCCGGCGTCTCGCATCTTGGGCCCCACCACGTCAACGCCAGGGCAGTAGAGAGGGACATATATGACGGTGGTGCAAATCTACCAGGTCTTTCCGGCGCTTTGACGGGCTTATGGACCAAATCCAAGTTGTGAATATATCTTATGCCTTTTTGGCGTCGAAATCTGCATTGCGTGGCGTTGGTGGTCTGCAAACATGTTCATGTCGAACAGGGCGAAATCCGCAATCATAAAGCAGATAGAGATAGAGAATTGATGGAATCTTGGAGCCGGTCTTCATGTGCTTAGAATGCCTCTTGGCCAACAGATGCCCCGAACCAGGTTCGTAGTTCATCCACTTCAGTCTTCACTGCTGGCGAACCGTCGTTGTTGAAGTAATGCGACAATCTCATATTTTCCTCGTCAGCATCAGCGGGCCAGTCTGTCTTGGTTGCAGGTCCATTTTTCTGCTCGAGCATGTCTTTCACAGTACCCCAGCTGAACCTGCATTCATGTCCAAAGCCCCAAACTGGATCAATCGCTGTCTTGAGCCAGTTGACACATCTGCCATCCGAAGGATACCCAGATCCCCAATCTAGCCCTTCATCTTCCGGTGACAACCCTTCTTGCTGCACATATGCTTCCAGCAATTTCTCGCAGCTGACATCTCTCGTGACTTTCGCCACCACGCTGGCAGCACTAACACATGGATAGAGACTGTCCGCTTTCTTCTCGACCGTGACCTTGACGGTCGGAAAGATCAGTTGAAGCTTCCTCTGATACACCGCGGGGCTGCCAATCGTGTCAACGTAGATCTCAGTCACGTTCACACCTCTCTCGATGACGCCTCTGATAAGCTCGATCGTCGCATCCATCGCCTGAGCGTTGAGATTGTACGAGCCTCCGTTCTTCAGCATCCCCGCGCCGATGTCCAACGCACTAAGTGATTTCACCGCCCAGCCACACGAGTCGAAAAGATCCGTCCCTTCCGTGCAAACGGCTTTCATGAGATTGGCTCGCACAGCAGGAGTCAGGACCTTGGAATCGTCGAAATGATAGGTCGCAGCGAGAAGAGATTGTTCCAGTTCAATGGGGAGGTAGTACACCCCGTAGATCATGGGCCCAATTACGGGGCCACGCCCTGCTTCGTCCACGCCCAAAACACATGGTGTGCCGGGCTCGAGTCGCGACGGTGTGATCCGCGTGATGTTGACTGGTACGGCGCTGTAGTGTCCATACGATCTTCCCCTGTAAAGAGAGTCGTAGTTCTCTTGTATCGAGGGTGGGACGAGTACTTCCGAGGCAGTGATGCTTTTATCCATTTTGGCTGAACTGGGTATGAAATCTTCGTTGTAGTTATAACTGATAACTGAGCTTCAGAAGCTGGTCCAAGATTTGGTATATTATTTCAGTGTGAGATGGCACGCACGCGTCACGAGACGTGTTGTAGGCCTTCGGACGCGTACTTTCAATCAAAGCCGAGTTTCGCTTGCCAAGGCCCAAAGACGGGAAATTCCATACGCTGGCGCCTGTCTCAGAACCCCTTTTCCCGTGAGCCCCTACACAGCCTTCTCATGCCTCTTGTTTGTCGTGTTCGAATGATCTCTCTAAGACCAAGATATCAAGTCTAGCGATTGTAGGAATCCCAGAATAGCGCTGTACACTTCGATCCGGCCGGTCCCGTTAAAGGCGAATAATGAACGGAGTACTCGTACACTGCCTCGCCCTGATCCTTCTCAAGCCGCCCCCTATGACAGATATGGCTCACCTTAGAACACCGACTTCACGTACATAGGTACAACATATGTACTTAAAATACGAGTAATGTTAGTTGACTCTCTTGCGAGTAAGTTGCTTCTGCCCACGTTACTTGAAACGCAGTCGTACTCGTACATACACGAAAATGGTTTAAAGCGGAATGAACAATTAAGGTGGGACGCGATCGCTTCCCGATTTGTTCAAAGTGGTCGACCTTTCCCGATCGGGGTTGCAGACAACAACACCACCTGCCAAACACCCAACCTTGATTTCAATGCCGATATTTCCACTTGTCAAGCCGCGCAAAGCACTAAACTTGTTGTCGCAACCACGCTCACGCGCATTCGGTAGTTTGCTGTCCTGTTTCTCTTTTTCGGTGTTCCATCATGGCTCCTCGACTAGGTGCCAGGCGAGATCGCGACAACGTGGACTACTCGGCCATTGGAAAGCATGGAAGGTAAGCACGCATTGTTCTGAAGCAACGAGTGGAATACTCATCCAACGCAGGCGCACCGGTGTTACTCTGGAGCAACGCCCCTTGGACATCAATGGAATGGAAGAAATCACCGGGATCTTTTCTTCTCCGCGAAAGCCCTCTCCATTAAAACAAATGACGCTCATGGCAAGTGTTGAGGACAATAGTATGTCACCCGACTAGGCGGCGATGTTTAGCATGAACAGTACATGTGGGCGCAAAGCGAAACAGTCCTCGTGCTTTCATACTACACGCTTTACCTGCATTAATCCCAAATGAACCATCGGACTGATAATAACGCAGGTCCTGCTCGCTCGCCCAGCCAGGCAACATCCGCACGAAAATTGGCAAGAACAATCTCAATGCCTCCGCCGCGATCATCGTCCCCCAAGAAAAGTGGAATTACTGGTACAGCAAGGAAAAGCAATGGAGTGGACATCTTCTCACGCAAAAGTCTGGAACCACAATCGCAGGATCTTAAGGATATTGAAAATACGCCGATAGTAACACCTACGCCCACTGCACGATCCAGCCGATTTAGCTCCAGCCCTGATAAATCCCCTCTGCGCAATATCATTCCCAACCTGACAGACACGAAGGCAAAATCGAGGCTTAGTCTGCACGAAATTGAACAACTCCCTAGCGAAATTGCAGCTTCAATAGAAGACGATGAATCGGAGCGATATCAACGACCGACAGAAGAAAGAGATGCCGCGCCACTTCTAGATGATACCTACATTCCTATTGCCGATGATGATTATGATGATGGTCGTCCTGGAATATATGATGAAGCTGAAGCTGAGGTGGAAGCAGTGGGAAGGCCACAATCTGAAGAACTTGGTACCCCAATTCAGCAAATCAATCAAAAGTCAGACAATGTAGAACAGCCGTCTGAGCTTCAGCAGTCATGGCTGCCAGCTCAAAACCAGGCAAATTCGCGGAAAAAGAGGAAAGCCGATGCACTTGAACAAGATGGTGATGCACTGGCTTCTCCGACGCCGGTGATAATCCATAAAACTAACCGGAAAGCAGTGCATGTGCCAACAGTCAATAAGAAGACTAGCCTTGTTACTGAGAAACCGATGTCATCCAAGGTCCAGGGGAAACAGGCACTGAGAGAAATGGACACGAACACTAAAATGTCGGTCCAACAGGAGAATGAATTGGACAAAATCATCGAGAAGGTAAAAGCACGTCCTAATCCTCCAAGGTCACTGTATATTTTGCGACGCGAAACACCCGCGGACGAGAGCGTAACTCACACAAGAAGCGGTCGGGTCAGCGTGAAGCCGCTGGCATACTGGCGCAACGAAAGATGTGTTTTCGGGGGTAGTCCTGGTGGAGCCAGTATACAGAATGGTGCCCGTTTCCCGTTGAATAGCATCAAGGAAATTGTGCGCATCGAGGAATCTGCCGCGCAAGCAACAAAGAAGAGATTCAAGTCCAAAAAGACGTCTGGGTCTTCCAAAGCAAAAAGTCGCAAACAAGCAGTTGAGGATTCTGAAAGCTCAGAATCCGATGTTGAGGACTCGCCCAGGGAAGACCCAGAGGCCGAACCATGGGAAACGGAAAGTGGAACGCTTCGTGGTACAGTGTCAATGTGGGATCAAGACCTGCAAGTCCCCACGGAACAGGAGGTAGAAATTGAGATCGCACATGCCCCGGGGGCCATAGTGACTCGTGAAGTCAAGGGCTCGGCGCTACATGAAGGCACAACATTCCGGTACGCGAAATTACTCAGCACCTCATTCTTTGGAACTGGCATTGTAGAGTTGCCACCTGGCGGCCTCAAGAGACCCAAGAACAGCCGAAAAATGCATATGGGATTCTTTGTGGTGAAGGGGAGGGTCACGGTTCGTGTTGGACCCACTGATGATGACGAATCAGGAACTGCAAACCGCTTCAGCATTGGGAAGGGAGGCTTTTGGCAGGTTCCAAGAGGTGAGATTTCATTACAACAAACATCAAGAGGGATAATGCTGACTCATTTCATGCAGGTAACCAATACTCCATTGAGAACGAGCTTGATAAGCCTGCTCGAATATTTTTCAGTCAGGGATGCGAACCGGTGCCTCCAGAAATGGATGAATACTAGCGTGGAAGACTCTCCGCAGAGGCTCCCTTTTGGGAGACTTCCTTTTGGCCACAAAAGGCTTCTGACTCTTTGTTTGACTTAACGGAGCAGTCTGTCGTCCGGTATTGCTCCAATCATTATTCAGGTGGCACAGCATATGCGCTATCTTGAGGGTCTAGACTATGATATGATCATGAAGGGATGATGTGGTTTTGCGGGAACGTGTCAACGGATGATGTCTCTGGACTGGAGCTGGGAGTGAAGCCCTCATTCTATGTAGATGTGTCCCCTTGCTGTCTCAAACTTGAGATATCGCAGTTCAGAGTTTGGACATAAGCAGCAGTGCTTCCCTAGCAAAGAATGTACCCTGCCAATTCAACATTTCCTGTTTTTACGTACTTGATGGAGAGTACAATTAAGGTTGCAGCGACAAGGTCGGCATATTTCTAAGCAATTGATCATGCAGGTAGGCCATCAAGCCTTGCTAAGGGGCCAGTGAAGCGTACGTAGGTAGTCTGCATGTGAGATGCTGAGAATCCTGTACGGAGTTCCATTTTCTCAGAACTCAAGTAGTTGGGACCAACCCAACTCAACCGTCGCGTCGATGATTTGGATTCGGCTTCGGCAGGGATGCCACTCAAAGGAGAAACCACGTGTTCGAATTGACAGGCTCAAATTTCCTCCATATCATCGCCTAAGAGATCGTCCAAGGGCGGGAAATCGCCCACCTGAATCTTCTCCGGGCGCGCCAACACACCATACTTGTCCTTGCATTCAAAGACACGCTTGAGCTGGTGGTCGCCATCTCCAGTCTCGACACTGACCGAACCATCATTTCTGCCGACTGGCTCGTCAAGTTCGACGCCGACCCAGACACAACCCGCCTCCCTCGCTCCGCCCAGCCCTGGGATCTCGCCGGCGGATCTGACCGTGCCTCGCCTCGAGTCGTCGTCTCCAACCCTGCACCTCAACCCGACCTCGATACCTTTGCTCAGCAGCATGTCCCGGTCATGGCGCAGCCTCTCCACGGCCAGTTCCTCCGCAGACTTGGCATTGGGGTCGAATCTGCCGAGCCGCTGGCGCCGCTTCCACGCGAGGACCGAATCGTCGAGCTGGGCGTACTGTGATTCCGGCATCTGGTACTTTTCGACACTGCTGAGATCCTGGAAGTTGAAGGTCTGGCGCACACCGGGCGGCCTGGTGTCGTAGACCTCGATCTCGGAGCCTTTGCGAAGTGCGTAGCGGGCGTCCCCAACGAGAGAGGCGCCGTCGGCGAAGTGGATCCATGTGCCGTCGATGCTTTTGGTCCGAAGGGATTGGCTGGGTGATGGAATGCCAGTGACGGGCTCAAGTTTGCTTTTCAGTTGTGATATTGTCCACGACGGTGTTATGCGTCTCTCTGCAGAGAGAAGCGGTAATGAATTAGGGCTTGTGTCGTTGGGGACAATGATCTGGACTGAAATGTCCGTGGGTGTCGTTAGGGACATCTTGGAAGTCGGATAAATACAACTGCGCGGCGGAAGATTCAAGATGTTGGGGTCAATAGAACTATCGAATGGTGACTACCTAGGTATGGATGTAGAGAGCCCCTTCAGTTTCAAAGAAGACTACCAGGCAGTAGATCTTAGTATCCCATACAAATGCTGAGCATCTGGGATGGAATCAATTTGCTGATTCAGCATCATCAGGAATGAAGCTGATTCCCGTGCCTGGGAAACTGAAACTTGCAAGTTCACAGTGTGAATTTGAAAAGACCTTGGCAAGCCTGTCATTTCAATGTGCTGGCGACGCGCGACGCGCATTGTGAAAGCGAGCACTTTAACTTATCATCTCTGCACTGACACAAAATATTAAATAGTTGCATTGGCACCAACTCACACCCGTCTCCCCTCAAACGAACCTGTGAGTCATGCAAATAGGTGGAACATGACAGTCCAGATGGACTGTGAGTAATCTTTCACTGCCCAAGTGTACATGCAACTTCCTACCACCATTCCAGCCTCCAGACCAGCCGTAGCTAATGAATCATCAGTAACCCAGGCAGCATAATGCTACTTAGGCAGTTTTTCAGGTTGGGACATATGCACCACAGTCCCTGCTATTTGGCGACTTTGGTGATCGTGATTACATTCTCCTACGAGCAACAAATCTGAGACCCCGGTGTTTCCATCGTCGATTTCTCTTGGTCACCAAACATCAGGATCAAGGCCGAAAGACTCCTCTGAGGACGACTTGCCGCTTCCTCGGTAGATTGGATCTTGCATTGTGATCAGTGTCATCAAGTTCGGCACTTTCCAGAAGGCGTCGAAGTATTTTGCCCGTGTTGGACCGTGGGATGGCTTTGACAAAAACAGCTCCACCTTTGAGATGCTTATATGAAATCAGCCTCGATGCAACGAACGACGTGACTTCCTGCTCTGTCAAGGGGGGTGTGTCGCCTTCGACAACAGACGCACGAACAACATAGGCGCGAGGCAAGGTTTCTGTAAGGCCCGATCGATTCAACCTGGTGATACCAGCCACCGCAACATCTGTAATCCGAGGATGTTGCAACAAGACACCCTCAAGCTCTGTTGGTGAGACCTGCCAGCCATTGACTTTCATGATTTCCTTGATTCTTCCACTGTGGAACACCTTGTTGCTTCGCACATAGATGCGATCGCCGGTTCCATAGAAACCGTCTGAATCAAAGGAAGCTGCACTCTCCTCAGAGTTACAGAGGTACCCCGAAAAAATGGCCGGTGTTCGCACAAAACCTTCGCCGGGAACATCGTCCTCGAAGATAGCATCGCCATTTTCAGCAACCACCTTCAACTGCACGTTTGGCATCAGCCGACCTACACTGCCGGAAACGTCCTTCTCGCGTGGGGCAAAAAGGGTCAGCCAACCAGTCTCTGTCGTACCCAGACATTGAGCAATGACGGCATCTGGGCATAGAAAATTGTACAAATCACTCTGAACGGGCGCGGCCATAGGTGCCCCAGCACAGATGACGTATTGCAAGGGTTTGAGAAGGTGTTTGTCTGAAGCTGACAGCTGGTTGAAAGCAGCGATGATCGGTGGAACTACGGGGAGGTCGGTGATGGAAAATCTATGGATGGCTCCCAAGACATCTGCAAGGTTGAACCTGGGGAGAAAATAGGTAGGGATCCCTGCACGCAGGGGAAGGATCAGAGCCAAGGGTGACGCAAATGCATGAAAAACAGGTAGGCATATAAGTTGTGATGGCTATAGAACGTCAGCTGATCTGTAGCAAAGTGGACGCCGAAGCAAAGATGGGAGCAGAGAATATACCTGATAAGGCCTATGATCAAGTCGGCCCTCCAGCATCGCCGTCTGTGCAACGACATAACGATGTGAAATTAGGGCAGCCTTTGGAAGACCAGTAGTGCCACTGGTCATGGCATACACCGCAATTCGGGTCTGAGTTGACTCAGCATCAGGTTGATTCAACTGCCAATCATATTCGCCGAAGTGGAGGAGTGAGTCCCAGCTTTTGCAGCCGTGGTCTGGTAGGGAGGGGCTCGCACCGAGGCAGAAGACGTTGGTCGAGGGGATTCGGGATGCAGCAGATGCCTCAAGGACTGGATCCAAAGTGTCGAGCTGAGCGATAATGAACTTTGGGCGAGTCAAGTTGAAATGGCGGGTGAGTTCAGTGGCGGTGTACGCGGGATTGGAGCCTGAAACAATTCCACCAGCAGCGATGATTCCGAGCCAAAGGACAGGATATTCGATCTATCTAGACGGTCAGCGACAGAGACATTGTTGGAGACGGACCGATAGGCCCAGGTGACACCAGACCCAGCACAGGAGGACCGTGGCAAAACACGTTCAGAACAATGGGGAAGGGTGAGACTTACGTTGTTGTAGGAATGCAGGCCCACGCAGTCGCCGTCTTTCAAACCATGTTGTCTAAGGCCCTTGGCAAGTTGTCGAACGAGGCGCAGGACTTGAGCAGGTGTGAAGGATCGTTTCGGATCTCCTGCTTCGATGAAGATCTAGCAAGACAGTGGTGAGCTATGATTGGTCAAGTTACGGGGCAACTGGAGCGATTTACCGGCTTGTCGCTTTCCAACTGGTCGACCCGTTCGAATGCAAAGGTCAGAATGTCAGTGTGTGGAATGTCTACCATGTCGGCAGAAGACCAGGCGTGAAGCGGAAGGGGAGGAGCCATTGTGTAACGATGGCTTGCAGGCGAAGAAGCGGGTGACAAGTCGTGGCAGGTCGGCAGCTACTATGGCAGTGACATGTAACACAAAGAAAACATCTACCACGCTTCTTTGAGGACAAGGTAGGATGCAATGCGGATAAGGGCAGGAAATGTGTAAGAATGAGAGCGATGAGGAGTTGCCGTACAGGACCGAATAGGACAAGGTTGCCAGGATAGGATGAGGTCCTGGTACGAGGTGCGTGAGTGACCAGAAGACCCCAATAGAGACTTTCATGCGAGGCAGAGAGAGGCAGAAACAACGCAGATCGGATCGAGTGAGCGAGAAATACTATCGCGCCCACTGCCCACTGCCCGCTGTGCACCACTGAGTGCTTACAATGCTAACAGTTCACGACAGGCAGGCAGTCACCTACGCAGACTACAAACATTGTCGATGTTCCTATACTACGATATGACCGAGGGAAAAGGTGATAAGCACAGCCAGACGCGGCCAAAGGCACGCATTCATCCCGACTTCTCCTTCTCCCACGACCCGACTGGGATTTGCACAGGTCACATACTCTGGAGCGACTGACAGCGGCTACATTAGTCAAGTGCACCCCGAATCCCTCACGTACCTCAGACAAGAGGGCATCAAGCTCAAGCGGTTGGAGCAATAGCTGCACCGGGCGAAACAGGTCTACATCGAATACAGTCCTGTCCGGTCCAGCCCGGCCCAAGTCTGTTTCCTAAATACAGGCAAGATTGGTGCTAGACACGCCAGCGTGGCTTTTGGTTGGTTGTCAACCCAGAGGTTGGATGTACGGATGTGTGTTGTAGATTGGGCGGCAGGCGATTGATTATCGAGACGAGAAGGAAATCACCCTCGCTAAGCGGAGGTTAGGTTTGCTGCAGCTAGAATTGAGTGAGCAGCAGCATCTGGTTGTCCATTTGTTACCGATATTCGCGCGCGATTTCCCGTTCGGATCAAGATCAAAAGCAAGATCTATCCGGCCCAAAACCATGGATCCAGAGATGGAGCCGCATAACACCGGCGATGGAAGCGTGTGTAGACATACACAGACTACACAGGCCACAAGATGGGAGGACATGAGACGGAATGCGATGGGCTGTGAAGCAGTGCGTGATTCAAAACTGTCTTGCCGGTGACTGCCACTGCCACTGCCACTGCCGACGGCGACTCTGGGGAAGGAGCTCTTCTCTCGTCAATGATCATTGTACCATCCCGCCTCATCCCAGCCCGCCCCAGTCATCTCATTTCATCACTGTCGGCCAGCGTTGTCTACCGATTCAGGCATTATTCGTCACCATCGCCCTCACGACCTCACCTCATGATCGCAACGATCAACGAAGGCCCTCTTACTCACCACTCCTCCTACAATCGACAATCAAAACGCTCGCTCCCAGTCTACCACCCTCCTCCTCCTTGTCATCCATCGGCACGGCTACAGGATTTTCAATTGCCACGTTTTCGAGTCACCCGCAGTGTCAAGATCACCATCCTCCAAGTCTTTTGATATCACTTGCCACCTCAGCATTTGCCATTGGTGCTCTGCCTTCCCAACTTGGCCCGCGTATTCTGGACCTTCTGGCCAACTCCTGTTCAGAAACTAAGCTCTTGAACCCAGCAACCATCATTTTGGATCGGTGTCCACATCCACCTGCTCGTCTGCATCTGCATCTGGATTTGGACGTCTGTCCAATGGACCGGAGTATCGTATTGTCACTTCCATGTGCTATGCAGTCGCCTCTGCCTTGGGTCTGTGTCTGGTCTTAAAGGCACTCCTCCCCGCTGCTCGCCTGCCTGTTTCCGTTCAACTCTTACCCGCGTCACCGGCGTATTTGCACCTGCCTTTGCACCTGCCTCTCGAGCTTTGCAACTGCTCTGTTGTCATGGATCTTCACAACATGTAAGTTCCCACGTGATCTCCTCTCTCTCAACTTCGGGTCTTGAGATCTCCTCTCTGCCACACCCCCTTTCTCCGAGTGGCCATACACCATCACTGCCGCTGTCACTCCTTTGTTCCTAACACCACCCATGCAAAATCCTCTGCCCTAAAGACTTATTTCAAACTCGATGCAATCACGAGGATCTTGAGTGTTGCTTATCATTACGTTGCCTAGTAGATGACCCCCTGTGTTTGGCGATCTCGCTAACCATGTTGAGCAGAAATGGTCCATTGCCATCCGAACCACGCCTTCCTCTGGCCCAAGAATATGTCCGTTTTACCATTGAAACAACATCATCTGTTGACCTTGATCCTCCCTCCTCCGGTCCATTAGAAAAACCGCCACAACCGATCTCGGATTCGAGGAGTTCGCACACTGCCCAATCTTCCCTGAAAGCTACCAACTCGGTCTTGTCACACTACAAAAACTTGCACGACGTCTCCTCTGCTAGGTCCTTCTCAACCATTGCCAACGACAAACGCATCAGCCCCACCCCTGAGCTCACGATAAACCTCCCGAACAAGAAATATACCCGCATCATGCGTAACATTCGGTGGACCGTCTTGTCCGTCTATCGCCGCCTTAATATACTTGTCCTCACTACGAATATAGCCGCCATTGCGGCTCTTGCCTGTCGGAAAATTCTACTGTCCATGACTCCAGAATCCGCCGCCACGGCCGTTTCTGTCAACTTGAGTATCGCTGTCCTCATCCGCCAGGAGTTGGTAGTCAATGGCCTCTTCTGGCTCTTTGGCAAATGCCCCCAGTCTTTCCCCCTTCGCATCCGTCGACTCGCGGCAAAGATATACCATCTAGGCGGCATACACAGTGGCGCTGCGATGGGTGCCACTGTGTGGTTCGCCATATTCAACGTCTCCATCGTCAACGCCTACCAAACCAGCAATCTGCTCTTCCACCGAGAGGCACTCCCCGCCATCACCGTCGTCCTCGACGTCCTGCTCATCTCAATTGTGGTCATGGCCCACCCAGCCATTCGTGCACGAACGCACAACACGTTCGAATTCATCCATCGCTTCGCCGGCTGGACCTCACTCGCTCTATTTTGGGTACTGTTTGGGCTATTGGTGGATGCCAGAATGCGCGCTGAAGGAAGCACCGTGACCATCCAATCTGCCGTGGGAGGGAACCCCATTTTTTGGACCTTGCTCATCGCCACAATCTCGGTAGCTTCACCATGGATCTGGCTCAGAAAAGTGCCAGTCAACGCTGAACCTTTATCGGACCATGCCATCCGCCTCCACTTTACTTACACTAACCTGCCTCTTTGCGCAGCCCCTCGTGTATCTGACAGCCCTTTGCTCGAATGGCATGCCTTTGCAGGTATCCCGGAGCAAGATGGTCAGGGGTTTTCCATTCTCGTCTCTAGAGCCGGTGACTGGACCGCCAAACTGATCAGGAATCCGCCAACCAAACTTTGGGTCCGCGGAATACCTACAATGGGCGTTTTGCACATCGCTCCAATTTTCAAGAAGGTTGTCCTGGTTGCCACGGGCTCTGGTATCGGTCCCGTTTTATCCTTGCTCACCAAGGTCAAGATTAATTGTCGCATCCTTTGGTCTACCCCAAACCCAGAAGCAACATACTCGTCCAGCGTGATAGATAATGTTTGTCACGCTGATCCGGCCGCGATTATCATCAACACCTCGGTGTCGGGAAGGCCCGATCTTGTGAACCAATCATACGAGCTCTATGCAAAATCAGGGGCTGAAGCAATATTCATAATCTCCAACCCCAGAGTCACCCGAACCGTCGTGTATGGCCTCGAGTCTCGTGGCGTTCCGATTTTTGCACCCATTTTCGACTCATGAGCGCTGCAACAGTGCATGCTTTGTCGTCATAATTATTATTATCTTGTCATCGAACAAGTGCGGGAGCGTCCTCTGGTGGTTTGGTTCATCTCCTGCGAGGATCATTTTGGGGAAGAGACCAGGATGCCGCTCTTCGCCCGTAATTGAGTCCGTCAGCTTTGTAAGACATTCTTCCAACAACAGGTTTCGGGTTCAGAAAACAAGAATACTCCATGTTCAAGCATCCTAGACTACGTATTGACCCAATGGATGAAACGTCTTACGTGCATAGAAATCATGTGGTATAGCAATATGATGAGGTAAAGAGCCAAAGCTATAGCCTCCCCAACAGCCGAAGCCTTTTAGCACAGCTTGGCTTGTCTTGCATTCGGTTCATTTCTGACTTATAGCTGAACTTGAGTCACCGAGTCCGCGAAAACACCATCTCGAGATGATATTCATGTCCTAAATAAAGCTGATTGCGGCTCATATCCCGTGTGCCACTGCGAAACATCGTGTGTATATAAGCATCTAATGTGCCTGTAAAAGTTTTGAGGGGAGCAGTTCTGACTCGCCCCTATGTAAATTCAAGGGTAGCCGGTCAACTGACCGTGTGACCATGCCAAATGTCCCTGTGGGTGAGTGTAACAGTTTAAGTGGCATTTGCATAGCCCTAAGCGGTCAGAATCCGTCGGGCATATGATTCACGCGATCGTAATACTGTGCACTGCGTGTACCACTGGCCAAGGATAGGGGTCTCATATAGAACATACGGACACCCCAACTCCCACAATCTATGTACTCCTCGATCGCGGCGTCCGAACTGTAGAATCCCAGTCGTCTTCCAAGCCGCAGGTGTAAATGGCGGTACGCCTTTTTCTCTATCCTTTGGTTTCTATCAGAAGAATGCATGGAGAAAGGCTACGTAGATGCTCTACCATAACTAGACCCTCCTGTAACTGTAAACGAGACTACCTGAAAAGAGCACGAACACAGACGATTAAAGAGGTGATTTGAAACTACTACTCTGGTTCCAGCCTCCAGCTTTCATGGAACACCTGATGGCAGCTCGAACAAGACAATCGAAAGAGGCCAGCGATTTCCGACTATTTCTTTCGCTCTCCAGCCTGTTTGTGCGTCGCACCTGCGCAGATTCAGCTCGTCGCATAGCATCGCACTATTCTTGCGACAGCATCCTTTGGAAAGTAGTGAAAATCACTGACAGTCAAATGTGTCTGGAAAACACCCAGAGAGCAGGCTCTAGGATTTTCATCAAAATAGGGAGCCCCATCATAAGCATGAGAATGCTGCACCAGGTCAGCCACAGAACGACACGAGAATTTTGGATGGATGTGAAACCTTACAGATCGTTCTCAATTGACTGCATAAGTAGAGACGATTGCTGCCGGTCCCTGAACCATGAGCCACAGACGCTCTGCAAGCCGCATGATCGGCTTTCTTCTTGCCGTCCATGACATCCCAAGCCGTCTTATGGGGTTGTCCCATCTTTTGCACACTTGTTTTGTATGCAAGAAGATTCATCTCGGGAATTCCACCTCCGCACTGGAACATGTCATTGAAAAATCTAATTTCTCGTTTGAGAACTCTGATCTTTTCCTGCAAATCTACATTCACCATTTGGTATGCATTACGCTTTTTCAAAGTTGGAACTGGCGGAATTGGCTCGCAAAGCTCTGAAGCTTCTTCAGAATCAGATTCATACCGATGATGCTCTGGTGCTTCAGCAGCGCGTCGCTTCACTACCGGAAGCTCATCGGCTAACTCAGCATCTCTGGCTCGCTTCTTTTGATTATTTTCTATGGTCGTGCTTGCTTCAACGGTGGCTCTGCTGTTGACTCTTTAATCGATTCTTGGAACCTTTTTGTCTGATTATTCTTCTTATTACTCTTGTTGTTCTCTTGATCTTGCTGCTTCTGGCGGTTCTGCCTTTTTGCTGTGCTCGTGGCCAACGATGATGTTCTTGATTGAATGGGAGTACTGGTAGAGTTTAATGAACTGGAGGTGCGCCTGTTATATTCTGGCAAGGGCTGTGCCTTTTCCTTCCTAAGTCTCAACAGTAGAGGTGTGGCGTCCAAACCCGAATCTGAATCGGACGAGGAATGTTTTGCATTGTCCGTATCTAGACAGATGTATTCTCTCTCAATCGAAGGCTGAATGTTGGGTGATGCACAATCCTCTAGCGACTCGTCTCTGACGGTTGAGTCTGACACTGCATGATGTCCACAGTGACCGGCAACCTTAGTCTCAGTTCGGCAGACCTGTCAGAAAACGACGTGGCCCACTTGCATTACTTGCGAAATACGACGCCTGTATTACTTGAGTAAGCGCTACACAGCTTGGGATTAGCATTTTCTGGCCTAGCAGTCGAGTGTTTGGAGCGGAGCTGCCCCTTTTGAGGATGACATGTTATATTGTCGTTTTCTAAACCAAGGTGAAATCGTCCCAGCATATCACGAGTCGACGCGAAGGAAGAGGAGGGACCAAGAAAAATGAACAGAATAAATCGAGCAACAGTGGCTTGCGGACAGGAACCGCACAGCCCAAACCTCCCTAAGTGGATGGCGGTGGTGATGACAGACTCGAGAGGTGACCACAGCTCTAGGGTCGTGTTTCTAAACGTCGGGTTCCGATCAAAGCCACGAGGTGAAGTGAAACGAGAAGGCGCGGTCCAGGCGATCCAGGCGCCGGCTCGATGGCAGCAGCGACGAGGAGCACGCCGGGTCAAAAGAGGATCAATCCATGGAGGATGGCAGCTTACCTTGGAGTCGCTTGTCATGTGACGAATCGTCATATTTTCCTGGCTTACGAGTTGTTCGACGGATCGATCGATCAGTTGGTAGAATCTTTAGATCTCGTCATTCACTGCAATCCTTGAAAGCATCTTGGTCTGGACTTCGTACAAGCAATATCTTCTCCGCTCGGTCAGTCAGTCACCTGCACGGATCCAGGTCATCTACGATCCATCTATCACTCATCTGCAAATAACCATCGTCCGTTTGGTTTCATAGCCTCATGGTATCGTTTCTCTACTTCTTCTCTCTCGATCAGGAGCCCCTGTTCACGAGATTTTCGTTCTTCCTGTGATCCCAGCACATCTAGTCCCCAGTAGTCAGGTGGCGTTTTGGGTCGGTCAGAGGCACGCCTATGGATTTTACCAAAAGCATTTGCTATCTTCTTGGCTCGAGCTTCATGGATGAGATTGTTCCTCGCCATGGGAGTCAGGCCTCGAATTTTAGCCTCTGATCCTTGACCGAAAAACTCAAGCAACAGTTCATCGTCAGGTATTTGCCTAACTCCCCGTGGCAGCGTTTCGGCAATTGCCTGGAATTTATTACCACAGCATCCTGCTTTGGTACATCCAGGAAGACATTTCCGAGCCTCATGATTCCGAACAGTTTCATAGAAGGCATAATTCAGGCCGTCATGATACTGTGGATTCTGCCTGAAGTGCGACAGGCTTTGTCGATTCAATGGCCTGGATCGGAATGGTTCAGCGTCCTCGGGTCCAGATGGGACGGTCGGTCGAGGAGGCAGGAAGTGAGTTTGTGGTCGTGTTGGAACATCTGCACCCGAAGTGCCCGTACGTGGTAAAAGTTGAAAGCTGGGAGGTGCCTGTAGGAGATTCTGTAGTCGGTTGTGGGCCGCAGGAGCCAGAATCGGAGATACTGAGACTTCCGTTGGTGGAGCTGTGGGAAGATTGTGACTTTCTCCGTCCTCAGCGACCATGTCGATGGCACCTGGCCCTTTGGAACCAAGCGTTCCAAATTTGAACTTGGGCCGGGCTCCCATGTTTCTACCGCCCTCCGGCAGATTGGAAGACATTTCGCGCAGGGATGATTTCGGATTGGGACTTCTAGATCGAGGCCGCTTGCGAGCATGCCCAGCCGTCTCGCTGCCGGACTGCTGTGAATGCCCATTTGTATGTGAGCTCGTTGGTGCTGGTGAATGAGACAAGCGATCCGCATCATCGGACGAAACGATGGGTGAAGAAACATCGGGATTCAGTAGTCGCCATTTACGTTTCTGAGATTGCAGAGTACGCAACTTTGATTTCAAACTGTCAATCTCGCTCTGCTTCTCTGCATTCTGCTTGAATAAATGCTCTACTTGGCTTGCCGCTCCTGGGGCTTGCTTGAGGCGCGCAAGCTCGGATTTCAAAGCCTTATTTTCTAGCCTTAGCTCCTTGATAGCCTCTTCATGCTCAGCTGGCGTTGAAGTGGTCGAGATTTGCTGTAGTTTGTCGACTTGCACCTTGAGTGCGTCGTTTTCGTGCCTAAGCTGTCCAAGGCTTCTTGTTAGATCCTCACTATATGATAATGCTGTGATCAGAACCTTTGTCAAGGACTGTCCATCAGCATGACTCTCATCCATATTCATCACACGTGGGAAAATCCCCCGCGATTAGGTTGGGAGAAGGGAAAAACACTCAACGCGTGTAGCCAGCGCGATGTCCGGGTCCCACAAGGCTCCACACGCTATACCGCTTTCGAGAAATCGTCGGAAAAACCTCGGTATATCTCGCGGCGAACAATCATCACTCGGTTGTCCTCCACCTACTCCACAAACAAGCAACCTTTGTCGCTCCGTAATTGTGCAGTTGAAGAAGCTCCATCGCGCAAAGGGTAATGCCTAAGAGGGCGAGGACCGAACTGGATGATGCTGTTGATCGGAACTTTGTCAAGAAATGTCGAGTTGGTCCGAGGCGCAGCGTGTCCGGTCTCAGTGACGAGATACTTCTTCGAATTCTATCCTTCCTAACGTTCAAAGATCTTCTCGTTGCCGAACGGTGAGTGAGCGCTCCTAGTGCCTCTCGTTCTTCTAACCGTCTTAGGGTCTCTGCTCGATTCAGGGCATTAGCCACCGACCGCGAAATCTGGAAAGCGCGATATTATGACGCCTGGGTCAGGTCTCGTGTTCGGCGGCGAACTCCCATCCAGCAATTGTATAAGGCAAAGCAGTTTGCAAAGCCATCGCAAAGGCTCGATTATGGCCAGATCCCAAGGCTTAGTGCCGCGGCAGATTGGAAACGTCTTTACAAGATTCGGAGCAACTGGGACACCGGAGCAGCAAGAGTCAGGGAAATCGAAATCGCGAAAGCTCCATCGCCTCCAGCAGTGGCGAAGGTCCATCAAAACATGGTTTTCACCGTCGATGAACGAGCCGGACTGAGAGCTTGGTCGCAAAACGACGGGACAAGAGCATTGAGATCACAGGTCAAGATAAGGACTTCGGCTCAACCAACGTGCATGGCAGTTGGAACCGTTGGAGGAGAAACGAGGGTTGTCCTAGGTTTCGATGATGGAGGACTATCGCTATACAAGTTCCAAAGTGCGCAAGGTTTTTCCGTGGAATGCAGCCACACATCATTGGATGGGCCACTCATGGCAGTCACCCTGGCGGAGTCTCATATCATGACGATTTCCAAGACCAGGTTCCTTTCTGTATATCACACGCGGTCAAAGGAAGATAGTACGGTGGCGGGAGAAAGTTTGATCCCTATTGCTCGGCTGCAGTCAGATGCCTCATTCGCCCCAGTCTCGATAGCTCTGCGAAAGATTCCCGGGGCGATCATTGCAAGTATTGCCTATGCTTTCAACCGGCTTCAAAGTGGGTGGTGCTTAGGGCTGCAGGAGATACGATTATCCAACGCAGGTCAAGTGATGAATAGCAGGATTGCATCAACGATTGATACTGCGGTCGATGCAATAAAAAAGGACGGCCATCATTGGGAGCTAACAACCCGGTCGACAAGTTCACTGCCATTGCCACTCCATCCACAGCTCACGAGTGCTCCTACCTCGCTTTCATACGAACATCCATTCGTGGTCTGCTCACTTTCGGATAACACCTTGATGTCGTTTCTGGTCCTTTCGAACACCGACTCGCTCGAAATTCACACCGGAAGGAGATTGTGGGGTCACACCTCGGGCGTTTGTGGGGTTCAGGTCAACGGTCGTGGAAAAGTGGTGTCGATCAGTTCTAGAGGGAATGAAATTCGGTCGTGGGAATTGGAGGACGTCATGACAACAGTGGTGCCAAGTCGAACAAGTACAGCGATTAAAGCTGTGGATGGGCTTGCTGGAGTTGTGGCAGCCATGGCCCAGCGGCGGGCTGGACTTGGTCTTGCATTGTCGGAAATGGAAAAAGAACAAGCTCTGACGCGACGATGGGTAGGGTTCGACGATGAACAAGTAGTGATATTAGGAGATCGAGGTCAGAGTCAGATTATGGCATTGTACGACTTTACGTAGACTAGATGATGATATGACACCATTTCAAATCGAGAGACATAAGAGCAACTTGGTAGAAAAGCCTGATGAAAATTATGAAATATGGGTGGGTTATGGTCAGACTCGATATGATATTGATAGAATATAATACTGACACCCAATGAGCCAATCGGTAAAAACATGGTCAAGCATTCGAGAATTGGAGTGTCTAGAAGGCAAAGGTGGAGTTGTTTGAAAACCACAGAGACGAGGTCCCCGTTCCCCGTTCCGCCTATTATTATTGCTTGACCTGGGGCATAGCATAGTAACGAGTCCCTCAGGCTCAAGGGACTATCTACGCGATGCGATATCGAGTAAGCAGGCATGATTGACGAGGCCGAGCGGAAAGCCAAACGAGCCAAACGCAGCTGGAGTCATGTGGCCGCGGTTCATAGATAGAAGGGCGAGCGAGGCCCCAAGAGGGTCTACTAAGACTCTGGGAGGTTCCTAGGCCCTGTCGGCCTGTGAGCCAGGTAAGCTACAGGGGGATGCACAGGGGGACGCACAGGCCGAGGGGCATGGCAGAGGGGCTTCTTTCACCAAGCGACCGCCTGTAAATGTGTGACGTCCGTTCCGCCTCCACATTTCTCCTTCTCTTTGCTCCACTATCAGCCTGCGCTTGCACCTGCACCTACCTGCACTTTTTACAAACCTACATTTTCATTCCACTTTCGATTTCACACACGTCTGGCATTTGTTTGCTCGCTTCACCACCAGGTGTCCTAAATTCATTCAGACACAACCTCAGCCTCGCTTCAATCCCAAATCCCTCCTTCCACCCACATTCAGATCCTCAAATTTTTTCTCCAACTCTCTTCTTTTTCTCGCTTGCTAGACCTCTTTTTGCCACTTCATAGTCTTCCCCGGCTCAAATCACTCATCAACCATCCTCCATCATGGATCGCGGCTGCTACAATTGCGGTGATTCTTCTCACCAGGCTCGCGACTGTCCCAAGCGCGGAACCCCAGTCTGGTACCTGTTCCTTGCCCCTCTGATCGTGACCGAGACCTCTCAGGCTAATTCTTCTCCGCCAGCTACAACTGTGGAGGTAAGCCCTCAGAGACACCACTCGATCTTCAAGATCCCAATTGGCTCACTTCTTCGCTCAGGCGAGGGCCACGTTAGCCGAGAGTGCACAGCACCAGCAAAACCCAGACCATGCTACAAATGTTCGTTCTTCCCAACTCCAGGGCTCCCCTAAAATGATCGATTCGTCTTAACAAGTGCTCTTCTCTAGGTGGTGAGGCTGGTCACATGGCCCGTGATTGCACCCAAAATGCAGGAGCCCCTACTGGCTCCAGCATGGTCGGCTCTGGCGCTGGCTGGGGTTCAGGTGGTGGTGGTGGCGGCGGCGGCTATGGCGGCTCAGCTCGAGAGTGTTATCGATGCGGCGGCACAGGTCACATTGCGAGGTAGGATGCAGAAAAGAGAAAGCCATATCAGATTGAGACCGGTCACTGATCGGCATAGGGATTGTACCTCTGGTGGCGGCGGGTTTAGCAGCCGTGGCGGCGGCGGAGGCGGCGGCCAAACCTGCTATGTAAGGCACTTCCTCCCCGATTGTTCCATGTTCGCTAACCTGAGACAGTCCTGCGGCGGGATCGGTCATATGTCACGGTATGCATTTGCTTTTCTCCTCTTACTGTCCTTCTGCAACTAACCCGTCCATCAGTGACTGCACTCAGGGCCAAGGTGGTCGTTCTCAGAAATGCTACGTAAGTCTCGTCCGTTCGCGACAGCTTCTCAATGGCCAGCTAATCCCACGTAGAACTGTGGCGAACAGGGTCACCTGTCGCGTGATTGCCCATCTGAGCCAAGCCAGGAGCGTATCTGCTACAGATGTAAGCTTGATACTATTCCCATGTCTTGTTTCTCTCTGACGGACATCTGCAGGCAAGCAACCGGGACATTTGCAGTCCGCTTGCACCAAGTAATCGACTCGGGCCCATTGCGCGACGAGCCATATTCCCCTTTCTTTCATTTCCAATTCACGCAAACATAGTCCCATGGACACTCGGCGGTGTGGATCTCCAAGCTACGCGAGCGTCATTCATGATGACATGACAAAAAGTGCATTTCGAGCAAAATTAACGATTTCCCGAAATTTCTCACGACAGCGCGGATATTATCCTGGGTACCATATGTGATTTGGTGGAAAGGAATCTGCTTGATGATAAGGGATTCCAGCTGAGATTCAGAGATCTTTGCAATGCAGAACAATGGTGGAGTGGAGGATGAACGACCAGGTGAATGCCGCTGGAGTTTCGTTAGTGACCAAGATTACATGGGATTCAAGAATACCATGCCAATGTATCAAGCAAAACTTGAGCAAAGCCAGGTGCCACCTGAGCATGCTCAGCATTTTCATTCATTCAGACACCACAGCTGTCCATGCCAGAGTGTGGCGGACCCCGAGTTCTCCAGTGACTCGCTCCGCATGACCCCAGCTCAGGCACAGACTAAGCTACCTTGGGAGGGAGTTCTGCCGATGAAGCAGATTTTTGGCTGACACAACTAGTGTCGCCCAAAGCAATGCAAATCATGAAGACCCTTTCAAACCTGCTCACAACCGTCCTCATTGTGTTTTTTTTCGGGTGGTGTTTTAACTATGTTGGCAATTGAGGCACGGGATCGGTCTAAGGAATGTAGTTTTAACTCGTTGGGATGTCTTCTTCGCTGTGAAATTTCTTTATCGTGACTCGATCTCAGTCAGTACAGTATTCCGGACAAGACTAGTTATCCATCTGACTGAGCTTGACCCATCCCCAACTCCAACCTAGTATCATTGTGTCGCAATTCATGAATGCTAGGTACTCCAACCTTGAGCTAAGCACCCGTTTTCCCTTTTCAGTACCAACCGGACAGCAAGCGCGATAAAGCGAACACGCAGGGGTGGTACCGCTGGTATTCTCGCAACGGCATGACTTGGAAAGTCGTGTTAAGCCTGAAGCGCAGCAATTGCCTTTCTCAAGTTCTCAACAGAGTCTGAAAAGGTCACAATCATCCACCATTGATCCCAACCCGACCTACTCAGAGGTCTCACTCTCGTTCAACTCCCTCAGATAAGCAAGGCAGGCCTGCACCTCCGCTTCGGCCTTGATGACCTTCGCACGCGCCTCCTGCATGGCGACGTGCAGCTGGAACCCATAGCCATGGCCCCAGAGCGATCTGGCCTGAACCGGCGCCGAGCTAGGACCTGGCTTCGTAATGCTCTCATACACGTCCCAAAGTTGGGTAAACGTGTCTCGCACATCTGACAGGCCCGTGACCCACTCCTTGTAATGTGTCTGAGCCCTCCACATACAGCTGACCTCTCGGTCCTGCTGCTCGACTTCGTCCGCCAGGATGCGCACCTCGGCGCGTCTGGCGTCCAGCGTAGTCTTCGGGGCGCTTCCTCTGCCTTTGAGTGCGTTGTACGCGTGCAGCTTGCGGCGGTATTCGGACTGTTGCTCGTCGTAGCTTTCTTGATATGACTCGGCCACAGCCTCGAAGTTCTTCAGCTGATCACGGATGGCTTGCAGGTCGGCGGCGAGAACGACCATGTGCTTGGTGCGCGAGGATCGGTCTAGCTGTCGCAGCATATGGTTCAGGTCAAGGTCATGGTGACCACGGGCAGCGAAGTCTGGGTCCATATCGCCGGACGTGTCACCGTCGGAGGATCCGGATTCTGACCCTGAGCTTGACTCTGAGTGTGAGATATCGTAACACGGGTGTTTTGAGCTGCTCGAGGACGGCGTGATTTTGTTTCGGGAAGGAGGAGATGAGGACGAGGCACAAGTTTTGATTCTCTTTGATAATGAATAGTCGGGGTCGAGGCTGGAGCCGCGGTCGGAACTGAGGTCAGAATCGAGGTCAATGGCATCCTCTGCGGTGCCTTTCTTCCGTTTTGAGCTCAAACTACTGGCAGCTGATGAGGACATGTTCGTAACCAGGACCTCTAGATTTGCCTTGGGATGAGAAGGATGCTAGACGAGGAGCGGCCATGAGCTGAAAGCGTGGGTGTTCATCATAACCAGTCTCAAACAACATTGCATGTGTGGTTGTGAATGGAGATTCTGGCAGTAAGTGACTAACAAAGAGTGCATTCACATTTTGTGTCATCAGCACTGTAAATGCATACCTGAGGAACTCAATGCCGCGGTCGCCTCTGCCTCCGACTTCTCCTATTTCTGGTGGCGCATGCGACAGACAAATGCCATTGATAGTCGTATACAACGATGTGCAGGGTATGAATGAGTCAGTGCTTAACTTTTTGCTTTTGGGTAGGGAGGGATTGAGAACCGAAGCCTGAGAACAATACTCATCAGATTGTAATCTGGTCCATTGTGACAGAAAGATCACGGGTAACTGTTTATTGTTTGCTTAACTGCACTGTTCGGTCGTGCATAAAACACGTTCACTCCAGCCCTGGCTGACTAGCTGCCCGCCCAGGTTCCTGAAGATATCTTGGGTACCTACCTAAGAACTATCGAATCCGTACCCGATGACTACCATCGGTCGAAAACAAAAGACATCGCGTCCATAGTCCAAGTCCTTGTCCGTGCAGAGTTACATGGTCGATGTACTGAAATAATAATTGCCCCACAAGAATTCATAGTCCTCAATTACGCCACCAGCCAGAGAGAGAATTGGCTTGCCTTTCAAGGCATTGGCCGCACCATGAATCCAGGGTTTGGTGATATTTTCGTAGAAAGCACCTCGCATGCCCCACCAAGCAAGACTCCAGCCTCGCTTTTTGAGCTCATCGCGCTCCAATGCTGATAGTCCATTTCTAGCACCGCCCGGCACGCGAGTTGCCAGATCCCGCTTGGCTAACTGTCGAGCAAAGTATTCAATCGAAGCACCAACGAGCCAGGGAGTCCAGTGGCGTTTCCACTTCGTCCCTTCGTAACCGTAGGACCGAGCGACGCGCTGCATAAGCAAGGCGTATATGACAGGTCGTACAATATACAATAGTTCCGCAGCCTGGCCTCCCAGTGTGGTGAGTTGGTGAAGAAGTTGTTTGGCGGGCTTGACGTCATCCGCTGTCAGAACGTGATTTAACAAATATGTAGAGACGCTCTCTGGGGTTGGCAAAGTTGGCAAGGTGTATCCTGTCCTCGGCATGTTAAAGGCTTCAGTCGTTGATAGAGACGAAGGCTTCCCGGAGTCCGAGAGTGGTGGTGTGGGAACACCAGCCTCACCCAGCGCATCCTTGATATCGAATTCAGGGTCATCAGCCATCCTCAGCTCCTGTTCTGAGAACTCTTGGTCATCGTCCTCTTTCTCGATAGGGGCGAAGTCCTCTCGCAGCGGAAGCGGTGAATGTACGAGCGGTCTAGAGTGGGTGAGTTTCATCAACAGAAATCGACAGATGGCCTTGAACGTCTCAAGCATAATGACAACACGCCATCTCATCCTCTCGCCCCCCCTTCGGCGTGCGATCATCTCCCATAAGAGTTCTGTGTATTGCGCGACCTTGAGCAGAGTTGCGATCTTGATGTAGAGTGAGGAAGAAGCCGTCCAGAAGCTAGTGTAACGAGCGTGCAGGGAAGGTTTTGGTTTTTGAATCTTCAGATTCTGAGCCTTCAGGACAGTGGGTGACAAAGCGAGGAGTGTGTTTCGATTCTTGAGGAGGTAATCATGATAGATCGACAATAGCTGGACAAAGGTGTGAACAGATTCAGAGGCAACCTCTGTGTCGGAGAGGCGAGCGCCAGGGAGCAAATATGTCAAAGAACGGAGGCTGTTCTCTATGGAGGACACAGATGAAGAATTAGAAGCGACATAATTGGAATATGTGGTCGGCAGATTGCGAGCGACCTTGGTGGCTTCAGAGGATGCCTGCGCAAGGGAGTTCACGGTCGCGCGCACCGTCTGGCGCAGAGTCGATGACACCATCTCTTGTCGCGCAATCGACCCATGCGGTGAGAGGCGACAGAAAAGGCGCACCTCGGACGATGGGAACACTAGGGAGATGAAAGTAGAAAGGGTGATGATGATTACGATGAAGATACGTAGTGGCTCACGTTGACGGAATGGACTTGGGATTTAGGGAGCGAATCGATCCTGGATGATTGGAATGCCGAGGCTCAGATGAAACTTGCACAACGTCATCCAATAAGCGATCAGACCAGCCACCGATATGTATTTCCAGTTCACACGGAGTAGTACATATTCAAGTTGAAAAGGGCTTTGGCAGTGGCTAACGGCGATGCCCAGAAAGTAAGCACCAGTGCATTATACACAACGACACAGTTGGTACATCGACTGTCAATGCATAGGTAGACTTCTATGTCTGCATTCCATTATCACGGTCACCGGAGAAATTATTCGCCGTAGACGGGCGAATCATTATAGGGACTTATTCCCATTCACATCTGCAGGATATATACAAACGTAGGTTGAGGATTCAACTCTGAGATCGACATTTCCCTTCATGCTGTTAATCGACCTCAAAACTTCCACCCGTCTTTCCTGCCTGACGCCAACTAGGAGGGGAACGGCGGTCCTGCAAGGATGCCAGCAGCAAAAAAGAAACCCAAGGGCACGACCGGACCGTGGTCTTCGTCGCGGATCTTGAATTCGACCTCCCCTGTGGCTTCGATGGACATTCATACTTTCCTCGTTAACTGCATATCAGCTTGGGATGAGAAGTATGACGAGGCTCAGAAGCGTGCTATCATCGATAGCTTGCCCCGACCGTACCGGAAATACGAATTCGACGGGTCTGGCCACTTGATCTGTCCCGTTTCCACCGGATTTCTGCTCGAGGACCCCTACTTCAAAAGTGCCATTCAGAAATTCAAGACCAACCTCATCGACGGATTGTACGAGAAGGGGTGGCAGAATCAGGCTCGGACAGCAATGCAGGAAAGAAGCGAAGGAAAATTTGACACATATCTACGAGAGAAGGCGGAGTGCGAGTTTGGAAGCTGCATGGGTGCACAACAACGAGATGATGCGGCGGTTGACAGCCATCAGATCAACCCAGAGTCCAGCGACAGTGACGGCGAGTGGGGGGCCGATCGTGCCAAAATCCAAAAGAGCAAAGGCTGACGACAGAAGGTCGCGACTCGCGAGCGATCTGATTGACCAAATAATGACTTCACACGTGCCCCCAGCCTGGACCTCCGACCTCCCCGTTCCTCATGACGGACCTTGGCCCTTGAGCGTCAATCCAAGACACCCAAACCTCGATGAAGATACCGGCGCTTTCGGACAAATCACCTGCTCTCACAAGAACTCTGCGTCGCGATCTGTTTCCAAACATGAAGAAATCATCAAGTCTTGCCGGACGGCCCGGGATGTTTCGCTACCAAGCGAGATTGCAGGGCTCGAAGATTCAGCCGTGTCTTGAGTCTTGGTTCTTATAATCTACGCTGTCGAGGATGAGGCTAGTTGGTACTCCCGAGCAACATTTGTTGGGGCAGACCTTGGATACCAGTAGTGGCACGATAGGGGAAGTGATGACTTGGGCTCCAAATCGAGCATTACAACGGTGCGAGTCCATCCCTCCAGTGCTGCAGGGGCTAGGCTTTATAGTGCAATAGCATTAACGCCTGAGCAAGAATACAAGCCGTTCCAATTTTGATAGCGTTGAAGATCAGTAATTAGCGAAGAACTATGGACCTCCGTAGCAGTAGTACAGTATTCCGAAGGCATCCGATGTCAGACTGAAGCTTCAGCATTATCCGAAACCCCATCACAACAGCAAGGAGCAAGGAGCAGGGAGGCCAAGGCTAGGACGGTGTCAGCTAAAGAAGATGGCGTAGAAGGGAGATCCCCAGTCCTAGAATAGCTAGGCGATTCCCAAACAGGAATGCAGTTGATCCGTCAACAATACTCGTAAATGATGAAGCCGTTGCTGGATCTCGATCAGGAGACTGCTGCATGTCAAAATCACAGATCAACCAAAGTGGGTCGGATATTGACAGCAGCATCAAAGTGCCAACGGCGTCACGGGATTGGGCTTCTTACTGTGGCTGGGGCTGCGGTGATGGATGAGGCTGCGTCGGTTGACCACACACCTGCGTAGTCGTATCCCACAGAGTACGGAGGGCGGAATAGTCTACTCGTACTGCTGGACTCTAGTAACTAGTTGTTAACTGGTCGGCACCGAAAGTTGTCGGGTGCTGCGATGTTTGCAGCTACTCCTACAGCAAGTTCTAGGATTGATTGTGGAATCAGGGAGATCAGGACATGTCCTTGAGGCCACGAACAGTCCGAGCCCTGAGTGCTGAGCTCTGTTACCTGAGATCCCGGCTCCACAGGTAACACGATTGATAGAAATGAAAGACAGTCGGATTTTCTCCTTCTATCCCATGTCTCGCATACAAACCAACCACAGTCCTCGTCAATTCGGGTAATTGCTCTGGGCGAGGGTGCCACTTCTCATGTCATTCAAGGCAGCGACCACTGCAATTAATTAATCAGGACCCAGGAGCCCTAGCCTTCCGAGGCCAAGTGTACTCCGTACGGAGCAGTGCTGGGATGAACCTCTGTCCTCGACTCCTCGGTAGACAGCCGATCAGCAAGGCTATGAAGCAGGAGGCCCACCGGGAGCCCATGGTTCAAGCGAGCTGATAAAACTCCGCACCTCCAAGCGGAACCGGGAAGGCGAGCAAAACAGTTCGATTCCGAAGAAGAAGCGAAAGCAGGCTGGCAGGGTCCTCCTTATGTAAAACCGAAGGCAACAAATCGGAATGCATCCACCATCATGTAGTGAGCTAGGAGACTTGATGGTGGCCAGGTTGGCAGCGCAAATGAGACGCTAGGCAGGGACACTTGGAACATCCAGTAGCTGAAGACAAACACAAACACGAAAGGGGGCTCGGTACCTACGTTAGACCTCCCACTGGGGTTTGCCTCGACAGGTTGAGAGTCAGACTCGATCGAGACTTATCAACCGCACTTATGCAAGGTTACGTTGAGAACCGAAGTGGCTCCCCCATGAAGTTACTAAACCAGGGTCGCGGGTGACGGCGGACGGACCGTTAATCCAGCTACAATGATTCTCTACGAGGAAGAAATATGGAGTACGGACGACTCGGTAGCGGCTGTACACACGTCGATCATGCACTGTCAATAATAAGGGGCCCGAAGGGCGAGGCTGTTCCAGTCTCACACAGGCTACATCTAAGTTTCTCTCTCAGGAACCGCTAAGCACAAGCGAACGTGGGTCACCCGGGAGAACCATCCATCGACTCGGCCATCCCGCTCTGTAGGGAGTACGAAGTACAACCTTTTGACCGCCCCGGCCACGAGTTCCGAGCTTGGATAATGATCGCATTAGGATTAATTTCGCTGGGGCAGAAATCCTGCACAGCTGATTTTTCTGTCCCTTTTGACACTACTCCGTACTATGTGTTTCTGGAATCGCTCCCCAGGCAGCCCAATCTCAAATGCAGTTCCATCTGCTCTATCCCAGGGTGATTAACATTGAACTTCCCCGTACCAACTTCCAAATGGCTTGTCTCTAGTAATCAGCCACCGCAATCGTGTGCAAACAACACCAATATCCACCATGAGAAGTTTCGGTCCGGATCCTGCCCACTCCTTACTTCCGGATTTTACATGCGAAGAAATGCAACCTGGGCGAATTGAAAAAAAGATTACCTAGGTACCTAAGTCCCTGACTTCTCCATACATCGCTGCACGGAGTATATGGATGGAGTACATGACGAGTATTCTGAGCCCAGGTCGGTGCAAACACCCCGTCTTGGTGCCTCTAAGGTCGTAAGGCTTAGTTAGTCAAACTCAGGGCATGGTGGCTGATGGCTTGTCCCGGTCGAAGTCAACCCGCCCCTTTTACTCGTAGGTTAGCATTCAAGTCATGCTCGTGGCCATGAGCAGAACCGGTTTCAGGGAGACACAATCGATGGTCAACAGAATAATAATTGATCTGTCATTGTTCCATGTGCCCCCCAGGGCTTGCTGGCATTGTCCCTGTCGACAGAGGTTCTGCACATGCAAACTTGTAACACCTGTTCCTTTGGTATCGTTTGAAACAAAGACAATGCTCGGTTCGGTCATCAAGAGGAGATCAAAGGTGGTCAGTGGTCAGTGGTCAGTGCCATGGTATGCTGTACCGTGACTGGGGATACCTAGTCAATGTGGTCAGTGTTTAAAGGCCAGCTGCCGACATGCCTCACTGGTAAAGCACATGACCTTTTGATACTCTGAGGGCTGCTTCTATGGCGACGACTCTGACTACGACTAGGACTGATCAGTACAGCCTGCATGTCATGCACGGCTTGTCGGGTTGTTGAAACCGGTCAGTACTAGGGCTTTAACAACACTGCACTGCGTTGCAGGTCCACAGGGCTATCAATCATCAGCTGCTGGCTAAGCACTGGTGAATGGACGCGCAAACACTCACCTCGCCTTCTTGCCCAGAGCAGTACTCCGTACCTAGGTATGCAAGAAACAACCTTCTGTGTCTTCCCAGATCTGGAGTTGAGGCTTCATCGATGGCTGGGTTGGCAGAAATGCAAACTGGCGGTCTCTTCACCGTCTTTTGCGATGCCGTACCCTAGTTTGAATAATTCTTGACAAGCCTCACCACTGCCTTTTCTGTGAGCTATTCTTGTTGTTACTGTTTGAAGCGAGCGCAGCACCACTGCAATGTAAGGTGCATTGCCAGCCTGGAAACATGCGCATGATGATGGTGCCAGGGTGTGTTATTGACGGCAATTTGCTTCAAAATATGCTGCAAGTTTTTCCTCTATCAGCTGCCGTCGACATTTCGCGGTTGACCACTTTGAGACAATGATTGACTGACCAATCCCAAGTCGTCCAAGGGTTTCTTTGTGTTTGAGACTGCAGGTTTGCTTGCTACCTTCACGATGGGGCTGTGTTAGTGTCTGGCCTTCCACCTTTGCTCCTGCGGGTGATTGTCAGCGTCGGAGGCTTAATAGCTGTCAGTTTTCTGGAGCCTGCCTCGCAAGTGGATCCTGGGCTTCTCCTTCCCGTCCAAACTAGATTTTATCTACTTGATTCTCCTGAAGAGCCGTCTACCAGTTTCTCAAGCACGGCGAACTGATGGAACTGCGCAACCCCTACGTACGGGGAACTCGTATACTACTGTCACCATGGGAAGTGGGGTGGGCTAGACCCGTTTAGTGATAACTCGAGGATAGTCTCAACTGGGGCCAGGTCCACCCACGCTGAACTCTCTGAGCCAGATCGGCCCAAGTCCTTCTCAACCTGATCTAGTGGTTCGTGCTTTCCTGCCCTGGCTGGGATTTGGCAGGGAAGTGAATCCAAAATCGGCTGCCGCGTTCCGCGACTGGGCGACCTGCCTAATATTTGACGGCTGTCTGCTCGAGGTGGCTGAAATGATGATGATTGCCCTTTCTGCAGTTTTCGGATCCATTGAGGAGTGACTGGCAGCCAAGTTCTCGTTCTGTTCTGTGATTGCCTTGAGTAGGAGAACCAGGAGGAACATGCATGCAACTATCACTGCCACAGAATTCGACTCCGAGACGGGCGGTCCCGCTGGTCAACTAGGGGCCCTCGTTGAGATAGCGTATGCCTGTACGGAGTATCGGGACCCAGACGGACCTTCCGAACCAAGGCTGCGTTTCGTGAGGCAGGAATGTGGGGGAGATGCAAAGAAAGTCAGCGATTCACGCAACCCAAAAGGCTCAGCAGCCAACGTTCGTTGCCAGAAAGGGGAAAATCAGAATAATTCAACCTTTTTTGTGTGGACGAGGATTGGAGGGAAATAGGGAAACACCCCTGCCCATGCCCTGGCCATCCTGGTACTGCTGGTGTTGGTGCTGGTGCTTGCGAGATGATAGTGCATCCAGGTCGAGACACTAAAGCCTGACTTAGACTTCTGCCACCAACGGCGGACGAACATCATAGTGAAATCTCATGAACTCTATCGCACCGTTCAATCCGAGCTGTCAGACCAGGCCGTGTTGGTCTTCGCCTCGTCCTGTTTGACGCGATGGTGCTCCGCTGACCAGGTAGCGCTGCATCCGCTGCAAACCTCCCTGGACGACGGACCCCGGTCGGGCCAAGGCCAACGGTAGCATTGGGTCGACTTTGACTGGCACGAAGAAAACTGGACCCATCCCGAGTTCCCCAGAACGAAGAGGGCGGCGCCATGATCCAGGGCATGATATCAAGCGGTACCCACCCGAGAACGGTGTGCGAGGTACGAGTAGGAGTAGGAGTAGAACACGAACGCCGGTAACTGCTTGCTGCTGCAGCTGCTGTAATGCAAGATGGAGGTGAGGGCATGGGCATGAGGGAACGGGGATGGGGGATGGCAAATGGAGGCGAAGCACCTGTATCCGTCAATCCTCGGGAGTGATTTGGAAGTTTGGGCGATTAGAGTTGGGACAGGTCATGATGGACAGATAGAGAGAGACACAGAGAGCGAGAGAGCGAGAATTGAAAGAGAGTGAATCTCTTCCTCAGCTCGTATGTGCCCTGCTGCTGCTGCTGCGGCCGTCGCCACTGCCATTGTCACTGCCACTGCTGCTGCCAGATCGAGAGCAAGTGCCTTTACGAGTTGTCTACTCTCCTCCTGCTTCCTTCGCTGCTGCCATTCGGCTTCAATTGTTGGGCTTGTGCTTGTGTTTGTGCCTGTGTTTGGGCTTGGGCGTGTCTGATCAGAAATTCGAAGCCCAACAAACACAAGAACCACTGTTCTTCACTTCCTCCCTCCCAGCATCAACCCCGTGTAGTACCTGGCCCGCTTTCCAGACCGCAATTTGAACCAGCCTGAGCCCAACTATCTGCTGTTCAATAGGACCGACACCGACACCGCTTTCTTTTAAAAAGCTCTTCATTGCCTACTTCCTGTCTATCACTGCCCATCTACGAGTACGACTAACTACTACCCCTACCGCTCCCTAGTGGATGTTTCCGTTCAATCTGGAACCACGCCTCTACTCGTACATCATCACGCTTTCGGCCGCTATTGATCCATTTGCTTGGGACCGTTGGTGGAAACGCCGGCGCATAATCGGTCTCGCCACAAACGACGGCCCGCCTTGTCCCCAGACGCAGGCAATACGGATCCCATTGCTGGCTAGTATTAATACTAGTAGAGACTTGTTCGCTTCTTCAGCCTGATCCAAGCTCCCACTCTTACTACAAAGTTGTCTCACCGGTTCTTTCCCATCCCCAGGTGTATGGCAGCGATACCCACTGGTTCAGTTTCCTCGCATATCACTACCGCGGTCTCCATCATCGTCAGACTAATAGTCGACCTTTCAACGCATTCCCTCTATTCTCGCTCAACGTGGATATCTCGTCGCTCATCAAGTCCCGCGAAGACGAAGACACTCACTCTACAAGTTCCCCCGCATCCGTACCATTGTCAGAGTCTGCTTCGTCCAGCGTCGCCACCAGCGTGGCTCCCGTGCCACCCACGGCTCGCTCGGTGGTGCCCGCCAAGAGACTTTCTTCGAGCCAGGAATTCTCAACCCAGTCTCCCGCCAAAAAGCAGTCCAAGTGGTCTCCAGATGAGGATTCCAAAATCATCCAGCTTCGCCAGGATGGCATGAAGTGGGAGGATATCAGCAAACATCTGCCAGGCCGCAGTGCAATCAGTTGTAGGCTGCATTACCAAAACTACCTCGAAAGGAGGAGTGAATGGGACGAAGACCGCAAGAATAAGCTCGCGAGGTTGTACGAACGGTATGTTGAGAAACGTCGCACCGAATCTCCATCTACTGTCAAAAACCTTATCCCAGCCTTGCCTGAACCCAAATCCTTTGACTGACTTGCTCTCCAATCTAGATTCCGTGCTGATATGTGGGCCAGAGTGGCTGAAGAGATGGCCATGCCATGGAGAGCTGTCGAAGCAATGCACTGGCAGATGGGCGAACATGAGATGGCCAAGCGCGCCGGCGTGACACCATTTTCTCTGACCAACCCTTCCAGCGTCTACGATTCCGGCAACATTGGTCTTGGGCCCGGTCCGCGTTCTCACCTGCGCCATGTCGGTCCAGCTCCGCGTCTCCGGCGTGAGTCCATGCCTCCTGAAGCAGCTTTCCACGGGACCCCGCAGTTGCCCTCGTTGGCAGAACTTACCGCTGGACTGCCTGCGTACGCGACTCCGCCCTATCAGCCTTCAGATCCCTTTCACCACCACCTGTATAACCACCCCAAAGGACGCAATACACCCTTTCGATGACCATGGGTTTCCAGGCAAATTTCCTACTCCAATAAATGAATTGTATGGGAAGCGAGATGGAGTGCAGGCGCAGCGATACAATTTCGGGATATAATACATTGGTGATTTGTCGACTTTGAGCAACGGAGTGTTTTCACGCAAGCGTGGAGGGCGACAGGTTGTAATATAGATGAGATACCCACAATGACGGCTGGCGGGGTTCCCCCCAGAGGTCAATCATGAGAACTTGCCACATGAAGGCCTTTCATATCTTTCGCTCGATGATCACCCACCAATTATCCCGATCATAGCCAGATTTGACAATATGGCCGCCAGCTACGGTCGCATCGTCCTGGATCTCGCCTTCTCGATATAGGTGATAGAACCGTTGGTAGGTCGTGGGATGGCTAGCCGGACCGGCTTTTCCATCCGGCTTGAGCACCCATGGAACAAGGACATCTTGATCATCTCCTTGACCCCAACCTCGCCGGCTCGTTTTCTGTTCCAAAGCCCAGACAAATATCAATGCTTGACCTGCTCCTGATCGTTCGCTGGGAGGTTTAAGTGTCTGCAGGATGGTCTCTAGAGCCTCGACGCGGCGCTTTCTCGACGAGAGATGATGGATTACCGCGATGGAGATGGCAAAGTCAAAGTTCGCCTGGGGGTGCGGGAGATGCAGCGTATCTGCAATAATCGCATTATGTGGCTCGTGCTGGCCCGCAATCTTGACCAGAGCGTTGGACCTGGTGGAAGACAATGAGCATACCGTACCATACGATATATTTAGGTTTGGAAGCCCTCTCCCCATCACAAACCACCTACCTGTCCGAGGCTACAATAAAAACATCCTTGTTGACGGCCAAGTATTTCCCGTTGCCACAGCCGATATCCAGCCCAACAGACCCCGGTGGGCGTGTCCTCAGGAAGTCGTCCACCACCGGCCACGGCTACAACCAAAAAAGAACCAAAAGCTCGTCAATAAGTGTTTTCATAGGGGGTGTGAGATTTCTTTGAGTTGAACCGAGCTCCTCCATACAATGTAATGTAATGCCTGAAAGGGAGGGCCCGAATCGCGTCGAAAAGCCGTGTGGACTAAATCAGAGGGGAAAAGAGAAAAGGGAAGAATAGCAAACCTTGTATCGGGTGGACGAGAAATGCGCTGCGATTTCCTCGTACACTTCGTGGACGTGTTTCGTCTCGTATTCTAACTCTTTGGAGTCTCTGGGAATAGCCAGCATGTTTCACTGCTCCTCTGACGAGCTGATGATGCGAAACTGAACCCAGAAATCGAGTGGGAAGGAGGCCGGTTGGTACAGGTTTGGTACGGAGCACAGCTTGGAGATAAAACGATGCATCTAACGAGTCGGATCCGTGGCAAAAATTTGCACTAACCCAATTGCCGGCAATAGCCGACACCCGCAGCAGGACTCCGGATATACTACTTCTCCGAAAGCCTTCCCACCGAATTTGAACACACCAGATCAGACTGAAATTCTCGACGGATTATTATTAGTATTGCTAGCATTGGGGCGACCGACTACGTTAGCGTCTCAGGTTGCTTGAAACTCCTCCAAGAAGCTAGTGGGCCTGCAAGCCACGGCATCATACAGAATAGATGGATGTTGTTGGAGTAAAGGTGTTGACAATAATCAATGCATGCTATATTCTATTAACCAGGTGGCAGGCCGCCGGGTACTAGGCCAGCTCAGCCAGATTGTAGCCCGAGTCAGTACCGCGAAATATCAGTTACCGATCTGCTCTGGCCAGTGATCACAATAAGCCAAAATTCATATTCTAGATGACCTCGACGACTTCCCCTCCAAATTATGTCGGAACTCTGTTGGTTGGAGACCCAATAAGGGTCAGAATCCCCGAGCTTCTGATCATTAAAGCCAATGCGATTGCGAGTAAAGGAATCTAGGAATGTCATGTTAGCAAGAACCCAAAAATCATCGCCAAATCTCGCACACACGTACCCAGAAGAAGAATAATTTCCTGTCTCGACTTAACTCGATCCTTTCAATCGGTGGATTGGTCGAGAACCGAGACACGCCATGTGAAGAGCTTGCTATTTCCTCGCGTTGCCCAAAGTGAAGGTCCGCTGCAGCCTCGGCGGCAGCCTCGATTATTACCGATTTCTTGACGCTCCAATCAGTGGACATACCCTCTTTATCGGGGTACAGCTCGCCATAAGCGGGTGGTGAAGAAGGTGTCGGAGATGAGGCACCTGTTAGTGTCTCCCACCAACCTTCACGATTACCACCTTGCTGCCTGGAGTTCGGACGTTGCGGCCATAGTGAACTAACTCGTCGAACCATCAGATTCGCCTGGTAATCTTGCAGCGTCGCCAACGGGCCATTCATGTTGCCAAGGTTTGGCATCACCGATTGGGCACTTTCGTTGAACTGATGAAGCTGAGCCACGAGATGGTCGCGCCAGGCCAACATGAAAGCAGACACTGCCACAGCAGGTGCAGAGGCTCCCTGCTCCTTTGGAGGAAAAGTCACAGGAGGCACAGCGTTATACTGTCCACTATTTCTCCGTGACTGGGGACCACTAAGGACTGCTTTGCGTGCATTCACCTGATTCATGGAATTCCCACGCTCCAAATCTTTGGACGATACTATCATGGATATCTCGTCACCATCGCTTTCGGAGTCGTCTGAATCATCCGACGCACCTAGATCCGTGGAGGTCTGTACGTTAGAAGCATTGTCCCAGAAAGAGCGCAGGGACGAGGTGCTCCGACTATGTAGCATTATCGGCGTGGCTCCGGCGCTTCGAGATCGATAGTGCTCCATGGCACTCATCGTGGCTTGGTAAGAGAGGAGCGATGTGGCGAGGTCAGCAGGTGTGAAGTTTCGAATGCTGCGAATCTTATGATCTGCGCCAGCCAGCCGGAGACGATGGATGACATGCGTATGTCCATTCATTGCGGCATGGTGCATAGGTGTATGCCCGTTGTTGTCAGTCAAATTTGGATCTGCTCCCCTGGCGAGAAGTCCTGCAACAAATCGAGTGAGGCCCAGGGAGGCAGCCAAATGCAACAGAGTGAGCCCGGATGGCCTCCGGACATCAAATCTTGGAGGTCTGACACGTCTAGCATCGTCCGTGTGTTCTAACACACGTAACATTGAGGCTTCTAGCTCAAGGGCATCAATTGGGATGCCTTGGTTAGCTCCCGAGCCTCTTTGATGTCCACTGCCCATGCCATAGTTGCCATGAGGGGGCCACATCGCATGAGCCTGACCTTGTTGAATAATTTGTTGTGCTGTTGTCCACGGGTCTTCAGTTGGGTGAGCCATCTGTTTGCCGACAGTAGTAAGAGCGAGACGATAAGTCTCCAGTTCTCGGTCATCAACATAGGTAAATAAGGAAGGTCGTGATTGAGATTGCTGCTGCATACCAGTGAACTGGCTACGGTCGTGTTTGAAGAGTACGGCGACAACACCGGGTTGTAAGGCCGGAGGAGCAATGCAATTTAGGCATTTCTCACCCCAGAACGTTGTCGTTGTAGCCTCGGTGTCACCAAACATGACCTCCAAGCCTTGGTAGAAGCCATTGCCGAGAACTGTGACTTCTGTCCCACCCGTGACCGAACCTTCTGCAGGAACAAGCTTATGGATTAATGGAGGAGGGCGTCGTGTGGGTTGGCCCTGTCCTATTAATGAGTTGGTGACGGCTTGCCCAAAGGCAGCATCCGCTGCTCCGAAGCTGTTGCGTGCCGATCCTGGGCTACCAGGTCGACTGGGCTGGCGAGAAGGAGGGGCAGAGATCAGGACTTGACGCGGCAAATTTTCCAAGCTGAAAGAGCGGTTGACGTTGGACAAGAATGATGTGTCATGCCCGTTTGGAGTTGGGGGGCTGGTGCCGAATGGAGCCGATCTTTGAGGTACAGCGAACGGTCTATCACTGTGGCTAATGTAGGCGGACATATTTGGGGCGTAGGGGGAGGAAGCGGCTGTGTTAGGCATCGTTGCAGGCGCAGCAGACGCTTGCGAAGTATCCAGGCGGGTCATGGTCAAGCCAGATGGTAATTTCCCGGAGCCACTTTGTTTTCTCCGCTTGGTGTTTGGTCCAGAGGGGCCATTAGGAGACGCGGGACGCGAAAGGTTCCTCGGCGTGAGCGTGGTTGATGTTTGATTCGAGAGTGTAGAGGAAACCGCAAAAGGGTTACTCGATGGGGCCATCGGAAAGTTGGGATTGAAATTATGTTGCAAGCCATGGAGGTCTGTAGTAGAGAAGGACTGCTTGAACGACTTGGTATTCAGGGCACTTCCATGAGGTGCTTCTGGTCCAGTGGACGAAAATACCCCGGCGCCAGGTAGCTGAGGTCCTTGAGTTGACAATGGATTGGGCACGCTGGTTGCGACTGCTGGAACATTGTGCGTTTTGTGATCGTCAGTGATCATAATAGGATTGGTCATGGCTTGGGCGATGACCTTCTCTCGATAGTCTTTGATGGTGAAGATGACTTGGAAACCCATCTTTTCATTTTGATGTCGGCAATAGCAGGCTATGCGCATGGGCAGCTCAACTTGGACTGGGCCCGTGGAAGTCTGGCCGTCGGGTCCTTTGATCAGACGCGCTGGATTTTCGGGGGCAGCTTCAACCCATTCCTTAATCTCGTTTGTGTTGAAAACGACCACTCTCCGCTCTTCATCCCGTTGAAACATTTCTTCCTCCTCTGGTTTCTTTTGCTTCTTTCTAGATGCTCTCTTGCGCTCTCTCTGAATACAGCCAGTACAGATTCGGACTTCCCCCCCATTCAATGGTTTGTCCTCATCGTCTTTGGATGTTTGAGAGTCATTAGATGAGGCGGGACTTGGCCGTGTATAAGGACTCAGGTCTTCGCCTCTAGCCCGGGCCCATGCCCTCTGCAACTTGACAGGATCCTGCATGGCACTAGTGCAGACCAGAGAAGTGTGTAGCTCGTAGATGTCCGCAGAGCGCTCTGGCTGGGGTTTCGCGAGGAATTTTGGCTTTGATACGGTATGTCTCGGAAGCCTCACCTTCTTGATGGCTGCGGGCAGCTGGGACAAGGTTAATTTGATTGGGATCTGAGTCTCCACGCGGGATTTGAGAGAGGTGGGATGAACGGTGAGGAGAGGCGCACCCTCGGCAGAGTTTATTGTTGACGGTGGTGATGAAGTGTCCTTATTGAACGTAGAAGGTGTTGTACTTGACTCGGGATCGAACGTGAAACCCGTAGCTGAAAATTGCAGATTAGGGGAGAAGGTCGCATTCCCGGGCGAATCACCATTCATGGTGATATGGTTGAATGTTTCCTCCAGGCCAGAAGAAGGCGAATGCTTGTTCCAGGGGGACTGACCCTGGTTTGGGAGCATTGCATTGAGAGGGGAAGCTTCTCTAGATCCAGGGAAGAAGAACTGAGGTTGGCCAGGATTTGGGAATGCCTTCGTTGAAGGCTGTTTGGGGAATGTGGTGTAATTTGGCTGTCGCGCCAAATGCTGGGGAGCGATGGAGGGCTTGAGATTGTTCGCTGTCAGGGGGTCAAAGCCACTTGGTGTGCTGGCGGCAGTGTCAAAGTCAAAGTCTGAAGCCATCTGCTGGTTACTCGTTTCGAAGTCCGGATCCATACCGGCCATCGCGGTATCGTCGAATATCTGCTCATTTGAAGGCATGGAGAAGCCGTTGATTCCACTTCCCCATGCGGCCTGGAGGTTGTTATGAGCACGGGGCGAGATATTTGATTCCTTTGCATTATTCAGCCAGTAGTTTGGAGAGTCTGACGAAGAGCTGCTGGAACCGGAACCGGAGCCTCTTGGCGAGCGCGAGAAGGCGGAATTTGAAGGGAAGGCGGTAGAATCGTCGGCCTCGCGCTTGATGGACAGGTCATTTGGATTGAGGAAAACAGCGTTGCCGTTCTGGACGCTGGAGTCGGGAGCTGGAGAAGTCAAGAAAGTATCGAAATCTTGGCCGGCGAAAGATGGGGTCTGATCCAGGCCGCCTTGGAAGAGGTACATATCATCTTCCTGTGTTGAAGCCATCATAAAGTCGTCCTAGTCGGAGCGGAAGAAAGGGCTCGACGAAGCTAGGTGAGAGCTAAGTCATGTTTTGCTCGAGGTGGGATCGCGACGGTGATGTTGAGTTGGGCAAGGTCTGAGAGGGGTGATGAGGGATTCAAAGGGCACTATGGTGCTGGCTGCCGGAGAGAACGCGACGTAAGTCAAGGCGTCCGAAGGAGGCAAGAGGTAAGTAAGAAGATGGTGGATGGCCGATGGGCAAGATGATGGCGTGTGTTGGTTGCGGAGGCAAGCAGTTAGCGCTGCGAAGGAGAGATCTGGAGGTGTATGGGTGATTGTAGGTAGCCAAAGCACCTGGATGGCGTCAGTTGAACTGGTGAAGGCACACAGCACAGCGCAGGCAGTGCAGTGGTAACGGCTAAGTGGTGTCGTTAACTGGCGGCCGTGAGCGATGACAGCGGTCGTGGTGATGGTGTAGGGACAGTTGGAGTTGAGTTGTGTGGGTCGAGAACTAGTGAGAACCGGAGTGAAGTGAGTGCTGCTATTAAGTTGAAGTGACAGAGGTGTCCCGGTAGGCTGTTCCAGTTTGAGCAATTATTATTACGAGGTACGCAGAACGATTTCTGTTGTGGAGAGAACTTGGCTTGTGAATGAGGAGGTGGTGAGAGAGTTGGGAGTGAGCGGGTCCCCGCCGCAGGACAAGTCTTGGCAATAGCCGGTTTAGCCGCCCGCTAACGGGTCAAGCGCTTGTGACTAATTTGTATAGTGCGAGATAGTTTATTTCGTCTTCCTGGCCAGTTTAGTGCCCAGATGGTTAGCAGCTTACTAGTGCCCACCTAACAGACTACCAGTCATAAGCTGCTAATTGACTACTCCTAATAATGCCATCCCGCTTTGCCTCCTGAGTCCTGCTAGGCTGCCGTAGGCGACTGGTGCGGCCACCCGCGGAAAGAGCTTCGTCTAACACTCCAGAGGCACCCAGTGAATATCTTTGCCTTGCCCGTAGCACAATATAGCATGGAGATCCTACCTTAACCCCACTGTTTGATGAAATCTGAGCGGACACTCTACTCAAGTTTGGCGAAGGTGCCATCACCAACGTGGGGTCCGGGTCCTGGTCCCGGCCACGGTACCATACTGAAAGTTGGTGTTTCTCAGGTGGAACCTAGGTACGGAGCAGCTAGGTTTTTCCCTTCCCCATCTTCTGTTTGGTGTGTCATGTACCTTGGAAATCAGAGTGTTTAGTTGATAAAACCATTGCCACTACCACTAGCAGTACCGGGTATAGTATCTCATACTCTGCAGCATCAACAACCATCCATCCTCATACGAGTACAATCTAGAGAAAATGTTGAAGAATTCGCCAGCCATCCACATTGCACTCGCTAAAATGCGCAATAATCGACGTCCAAACATGAGCCTGTCCCAGCCTACCGAATGCGCCACCATCGGATAAATTTGCTACACCATGCAACCAGAGTTTTGCCGACATCGGTGAGTACATAAGACCTGTGTTTCAACCCTTTTTTTTGATTGACTTATTACCGTTCAGATTCCTTGTTTGGAGTTGGAATTTGGCAGACTAAAGGTACATGACGCCTGTAAATCGGTCCAGCAGTTATTTGGTGCGCAAACTTGGCCGCATTGACCAGAAACTGCGACTGTTAAATCTCGAGTGACCCGTTCAGAAGTTCCAATCACTACCAATTTGCCACCTGTTGTCAAGCAAAACCGAGGTCACCCATGTCAACTGGTGCCTGCTTCTAGGGTAAGAACCCGAGTACTCCATACCGAGGGATTTGATACATCGACCAAGTACCATGCTGTGCAAATTAGTGCATATCATCCCCACGCAAACCCAGCTTGTTGTGCAACCCCCCCACGGATTTATTCTTTGCCATGTATGCACATTGCTCATGCCTTAAGTAGTGAACTGGGGTGGCCAAAGGAGGTTTTCCTGCTTCTCCGAGTCAACCGGAATGCACTGGCTGGTGATGTTACTTGCAAAGTTGTCGCTGGTCAAGAAGAGACACACCTTTGCGACCGCTTCTACTGATACTGGCTTCCGGAGGGCGACCGTGGCTTTTGCTTCTCTCCATTGCGCTGCTCTATCTTCTTCACACTCCTTCAGGTATTGTTCCGTCTGAATGGGACCTGGAGCAATTGCATTGACTCGGATATCCGGTCTGATATCAACTGCGTCCCGCGCAAGGGATCTCAGAAGGCCTATCTGAATGGCCGCTTTGCTCGCAGCATATGGAGCACAATGTGGCACCCCGAAGCGTCCAGCCTCGCTCCCAAAGACGACTGCCGATAAGTTCTTTTCTTGTGTTGCATAGTCTCTGATCCCACGCAGCCACTCACGACAGGTGAGAAAAGTACCGTCAACGTTTACGTCCAGGACCCTTCTCCAGTCGGCATGAGACATATCCACGAGGCTACCACGTGGCGCAAAACTGAGATCCAATCCAGCTGCAGCAATCAATATCGCAGTGGCTCCAAACTTGACTCGGTGCTTGTTTGAAGCATGCATGTACCTGTGACTCGTTGGTCACATCGGCGACCATAAAATTATAATTGTGATGGAGTACGAGATCTTAGGGTTCAACTTTATCAACTCCAGTGACCAGACCATGAGACCCGCTCAGGCTGAGACTAATGTCTATGGGTTTGAATTCTGCCATGCTTGCTTTCATACCTAATGTGAGCTAACTAGATGCCACCATAAGAAGCTCCTCTTGCATATCAACTGAGGATGACACAATCATGAGTGCGCAACGGCCTCGGTGAGTCGGTGTTTGAAAAGCCGAAGGATTTAAACTTTCCGCCTTGGTTATCAACTTGGAGGTTCACCCAAAGTTCCCCGCAGCATTTGCACAAACGGATTTGCACCGTTGGCGTTTTCTCATACCAATCAGCATCTATCTGGGGACCATCTTATACACCATCGGCATTCTGACAAAGACAATTGGGGAGTTTCAGCGGAAGAGGTTCAAGGACAAGCCCGAGATTGTAGGAAAGACCTGCAAGAGTGGCCTTTTCTCCAGTCGGCCTTACTTAGGCTACTCACTGTGACGAGCAGGCTATGCTTTGAGCTCGGGCGCACCGGTCTTGAGCGCAAGGGTTAGCTTCGTTTCTCATCTATGTTTTGTTACGAGAGCCATCCCGGTCATGGACAACGATATGAGTTGCAGGTATGGTGAGCATTGAGTCAAAACCAAGCGCGACGTCCCGTATGCATTAGTAGCTGGAGTATGGTGAAATGAATCCACGCAATGACATTCATGAACTGAATACGAGGCACAAAGTTAATGCTAGGAAGTGATCTTGTCCAAGCAATTCCAGCATATTTCCACGTCCATTTTTACTGGTAACGCGAAGGTGGCGACCCTCTTCCCACAGATTCTTCACTCTCATCATAAGTCGGCAGTGTTCCCTTCGGTACAACTTCGCGCTCCCGCTCCTCGTGTGCCAATTGAAAGCGTGCCCGTCTGATCTCGAAGGCAATCACAAAGATCAGGTAAAGGAGGAACATGGAGCCAGCAATAGTGCCGTAGGCGATACTGGCCTTTTGCGAAGTTGCATCGGTTTGGAAGGGACTGTATGATGCTAGCCTGATCCCAAGTCCCCCATTGATGATTCCTAAGGCGATCAAGATGCGCCCGATCCAGAGATGAATTCTTCCTACGGGGGTCCGACCAGGGGCTTGACTTGGCTTGCCCGCGCCAGAGTTTTGTGCTCTTTTCTTATAGATGCGATGGTGGACAAAGCCGAAGATGGGCTGGAGAAAGGCAATGGCCAAGATGGCAAGGCCCAACCTGGGATGAGGGTCATTCCAGATACCAAACGCTGCCGATTGCTGGGCAAGCCATACACCCATCCCAGCAGCCGCGATGTAGATGATATAGCTAACAACCTGTCCAATGGCGTGGAGCTTGAGGATAGTGGGGCTTTTCAAGTTTAACCTCAACAATATCGCGAAGGAGGGAATGAAGATCACCCAAACGAGTGAGGCCAAGACTGCATGTGCAATGAGGATTCGGGTTGCTTTGTTGAAGCTAGCTTCGGAAGAGAATAGGGCTCCTTGGTTGATGTTGTTGCTATTATCGTCATTGTTGTCGTTGCCGTTGTCGTTGTCGCCGTTGTCGTCGTTCCACCACGGCGGTCTGTTCCCTCCATAATTGTCACCACCCCAGCCGTGTCCGGCCTGAACGACACCGACAAGCAAGACAGATGAGAGAACGAGGAGCGCGGTGCTGCGGACCATCTTTCTGGTGCGGACGCTGCGTTTCAGGCGAGTGGTTGCTTGTTGCGGAATTAGATGCTAGGTCGAAGAGAGCGCTTTGCACAGAGCAAAGGGAAGGAAGACGTGGGAACGAAATCAATTATGGGTGTGCTGGGTGAAACGTTCTTCATGATAATTAAAGGTCCAACATCCGCAGGGCGGTGCCCTTGGAAGTCCGAGATCTGCAACAGGGGTAGTTGTTTGTGACGATCATTCTGGCGGCCTCACATAGCGATGCTCTGGATGGTCACGAAGACGGAACACGAAGATGGGGGCACTGTTTTACCATTTATAGAGTGTGGCACTGGGTGGCCTATCAGCGTCGAAGTAGGTGCTGGAAAGGCATTATCAAGTCAGCTGTGATTGGAAGAAGCGAGTGACGGAGAGGATGGACACGCGGCCAAAGAGTTGGCAGCGACGCAAGATCAACAAGGGGGCTCCTTCCTCTGTAACAGCACTGTACTAATTGGCCGTGACTCCGGAGCTCGGACTTTAATCCATCCACCACCCCACAACCTAAGCTACCAATTCCGTCAATATAAAACTGGCTTACTTATCTACGAGTAATGTACTACTCGTACTCCGGACTCACACCTTTGACAATCATCGCTAGGTACCTAGCCCATACACTGTTGACTATATAACCACCTAAGGCCTAGTCCTATACATGTAGTAAGCCCGCACAGCTCGGCATTATCCCCATCTTAACCCCCTCCTCCCCTGTTGCGGTTATCATTTCGGTATCTCCCCAGCCATGTGGCCGCTTCATGCTCAAGATCACACCAAGAACGGTGACCAACGAGATCCTGCAGGACTCATGTCCGCACTAGTTCGTATACTCCACTTCTAATCCCCTTTCGTCCTTCTCTCTTTTTGTAGGTTTAAGGCGGAGGTGCCGCCGATGCACACCTGCAAGACCAGATTACCGACCTGAGGTGCCCCGATGACTACCTAGGTACTCCGTACCTAACATCATGCACTGAGCTCGGCTGCCCAATTCACCCCGTCTAGGTATGTAGGTAAATCTGAAAATGTAATGACGGCACCGGCCCCCTTTGCATCCTCTCCTCGCCACCTATCATCTGATCACCTGACTTCTTCCTTTTGTCTGACAGCTTTTCTCGCCTCCAGCACTTTTCAAGGTTCGCCCGAATTTCACTGCCATGATCGAAAGATGAGACACAAACCATATCACGGTCAGAGTGAGAATCAAGCGAGTTCCTTTACCACCATAATTGAACCTGGACTTTCGAGCGCTATTAGCATCTTGTTGTTTCCCTCTCGGGGTCTTGACATTCGCGTGAATACAATTCGTTGATTCACCTGAGGACTGCCTTGTTTCAGCGCAGAAACCAAAATGCTTGGATCTGTGCTTCCAGCCTCGATTCCACTTCAGAGAGCTAGATGAACAAATATTATTCCTGGCAACACGGGAGGCCAGACGACATTCCTTCAGGCCAATTCAACTTTTGCGCCACCAACAACACACCATGTCAACACCTGCTCGCCGCTCGGGACGTCAGCGTAAAGTCAACCCCAAATATTCCAATGATGCATGGGATAAAGAAACCATACGTATCCTTCGCGCCTCATCCGAATCATCCGGTTCTAGTCCTCCCGTTCATTCAGCTTCAGATGAAGGCCGTGATGAGCAGCTTGTTCAGCAAGGTGCGCATGCTCTAGGATCAGACGACGAGGCCTTCTCTATGCGGTCTGCGGAGTCACAATCCCCTGAGGTCGAATTTCCCAACACCGACGAGGACGAGTACGATGGTAACATAAAATTTGCGGCTAACCAAACCCCTGCAAGCCCGCAGCCCGCCCTCACGTCTCGTCTGCCGATATCGACAGATCTCAGCAGTACCGTACATTGTCGCGGTGTTACTAGCGACACATTCAAGTCAGGTTCAAAGGAAGTCATATACCATGACACTTTTGGCCCTGCTGTCGATGATCTTGGCGATGTCCTTCGAGCCCGAGATATATGGCTCAAAGGACGGGATATTACTATTCCCAGTCGACGGACTCTGTCGGAGGCTGCGTTACCAAGATCAAATGAAACAGTGCCTGATACCAGAGAACCGATCTTCCGTTCATTGTCTGATAGGCAGCTACTAGAGCACATCAAAGGCGGCTCTGCCCAAATCAAGTGCTTGATTAACCAGAAATTACCCCATTTGACCTTCATGGGTCCATATGGAAAGGAGCAAAAATTCAAAATTGGACAGGGCCATTCCCTAAATTTTGGCAAGGCTTGGATGAAAGGGAGCGAATCCAATGGAGAATCTCTGACTTCCTACCACAGAGGCTGGATTCTTAATCTTGGCCAGAACGTACAAAGTATTTCCTGGGCCCCCACAGCTACAGCAGCGCAATACCTTGCTGTGACCTGTCGATGTACATCGGTTCAACGAGAAACCACAGTAGAACAGACATTTGGCGCGCCCTCATTCCAGCCATCTCCTCCGTATCCCTCCAATATTCAGATATGGAAGTTTGCAACCAAGGAAACTCGTTTCTCTTCCGTGCGTACACTCAACATGCACCTTCAACCCCAACTTGTCATGGTCATTGCAACTGAATGGGGCAATCTCCACCAGCTACGTTGGCAACCATCTGAGAGTGCCACGGACGTGCACCAGAAGGACGACGGGTCTGAGAGCGAGTTCCGTGGTGTTCTTGGCGTACTCTCAAGTGATGGCCATGCCAGATTACTCGCCATATCCATTCCAGACGAAGTAGACGATGCTCAACCCCCGGTGTTTCGACCACAACGAGTTGGCTACGATATAGCTCCTCCTCCAGGGACAATATTTACTACATTTGCGTTTGCTACGCCGACTGATATTGCCTTCGGCTGCACCGATGGATCCCTTCACCTCTTCGACCTGAGTGAATCAATCGCCGAGAATACGTCTCCCATGAGTTACATGACATGTTTATTGCATAACACATATGTCATTGCAGTGACGCCAGCCTCGCCAATCCAGCTCTCTCACTTTATTTGCAGTGTTTCTGCCGCCGGCGACTTAGTTCTGGTCGATCTACGCAGCCCGGAGCAAGACCATATCTCGATCCATCGGGCATGCTTTCCGAACCGAGACCTCGTCTATTCTCCGTTCACTCGCTCCTTCATCACTGCTCTCGACAGAGCTGGAAGTACACATATTGATTCCAGCTCAGCGACATTCATCATGTGCCACCATCTCCGACACTTTTACGTCAGTCTTCGAATTGCGAAGCTGCCGGAATACAGCGGAACGGCCACGGCATTGGCCGCGTCGCAGTGGCATCCCTGTATTCTAGCGGGGAATGCACAGGGCACTGTTGTGGCGACAAATTTCCTGCGCAAAGTCCTCCCGCAATCGCGCAGCGATTCGGCAAAAGCCAAACCAACCGGGGCATATATCCAGAAAATATGTGAGTACGAATGGCGCCCGCTAGACAGAAACGAGCTTCGAGAGGCTGGAGTGGAGAATTTGGAAATGAAAATAGAGTCCAATGGCTCGCCCGGGAGTCTCTATCACGGCCACGACGTGCGAGCTGGTGCATCAAAGTTCAGTGAAGGATTCAGCCCGGAAAAGATAGATGTTGGACATGCAACTGCAACGAAGAAGAAGGCTAAGACGCAGGAATTGGGAGCCGCCGAAGCGATCTTTGAGGAGGAACAAGCTGTCAGGTCGATTGAATGGAATGTTAATGCACACTGTGCGGGTCTTGCTGCCATCGGGTGGGGCAGTGGAATATTAAGGATCCAAGACCTCGCTCACGATTTGGATTGATGATAACTTCCTCCTGACCTGAGGAGGTAACAACAGCACTCCCTAGTTGGGAACCGTCCATTTCAGTACGTGCAAGATTTGTAGGAAATGCAAAGAACAATCTGTTTCTGGGATCCAACATGAGCGTTCACAGCCATTCTGCCGGCCGTTGAATATTGGACATGCGATAGCGGATGCTGTGCTTGAAGATGAATGTAGAAAAATTGTGTCTATTGCGATCATGCATCATTGCATTTCTGCCAGAAATTGATGATTTCTTCTTGAACCCTTTCATTTTGCTCAGGACAGCCTGCTGTTCGCCCAGCAGTCCTCTAAATTACATTCATTGATACCAGGTGAAGCACTTGCTCTTGACTCCGTATGGGATGGATGGTGTTTACATGACCAGAATTGCCCTAAGAACTCGCCTTTTTTCCCTTTTCAGGAATGCCACTTTTCCCTGGATCCTGACGCAATGCTGAAGAACTGGAGAAGCGAAAAGCCAAGCCCGCCACTAATACGGATTGCTCGTGATGAGATGGCTGGCTGGCACCGACCCAAGATGCGCATCGAGGGGTACATGCATGGTCGTACTCAAGCCTGAAGAGAAAGACAGATTAGGCCGGAAGTTCAGCTTTTATCACCTCGCGGGCCACCACGCGCACCCCTCGGTCCCCCTCCTCCTCGTCCACCGCGATCTCCTCGTCCGCCAGCTCGACCACGTCCTCTGAAGTCGCCACGCCCACCACGCCCACCGCGACCACGACCTCGATCGCGTTTCACTTGTTCAAATCCGTCATTCTCCGAGGTGGGCTTCTCTTCAGCAGCGGCACCAACCTCTTCGGCCCAATTGGCAGTACCTTGGACAGCTGCAGGCGTCGCGGCAAGACCAGTCTCTGTTTCAGCTGGGTCGCGAGGAACCTGAACCCATTCTTCATTAGTAGCACTTGTGTCTGTCACGACAGATGCTTGAGGATCCCACGAGGCTTCCGCGATCGCATTGGCAGCGTCCGCTCCAGTGGTAGACTGTTCTGGTACAGGGAGGACGTCGGACTCGGACTCGCTGGCGTTGGTAGTTGGTAGTGTCGTCGTGTCGTTGAGTTCAGTGAGTCCTGCATTTGCGACGGTGGAATCGGTTGGAACGTAGGAGGCCGCAGGCTTAGGTTCGGTGGGCTGAGAATCTTCCTCCTCTTGATTAGTAGTCTGAGCTACATCGTCAGCACCTCTAAGGGCGGACTCTTTGACTTGAGCGTAAGTGTAGTCGAGGACCTCGCCACTAACGTCTGGAACCTTCTCATCGACACCATAGACGAGACTCTTCAAAGTCTCGAGCGACGCTTCGTTGCCCTGGTACACGAGCAATAGGGTACCCTCAAAGGCACGAGATTCGGCAGAATCGACGTCTTCAGACTGACGTTTAGATGCCGCAGCATGCAAGAAGTGATTGATGACTCGCAAAGCATCCTCAACAGCACCGATTTTGATCTTGTCCGTCTCTTGGCTCGCCTTCTCCTTGACCGCTACAATCTCAGCCTCATGTGCCTCGGTCAGGCTTGACTTGTCTTTGGCGAATCTGTCCTCTAATTCTTGAGCAAAGGCTCGGAATGCAGCAAGTTGGTCCTCGAGCTGTGCTAGCTGTGCTTGAAGTGCCGGTTTTTTGAGGATCTGTGCCTTTTGATCGGCATTCAACTTCTTGGAGGCCACGAGATCGTCGAGAGCAACACCAGGGTTTTCCGCGATGACGGTGTCAGCCTTAGTGGAAGCAGCTAGCTTCTTGTGAATGTTACGTATATTTCTAGGCGAAAAGTCAGCTAAATAATCCTTGGTGGTGTTGGGGAGGTGTGCAGACTTTGTCAAGTCTTTGATGAACTGGCTATCGGTTTGAGATTCCATTCCATTAGTGTGTGTGTCAACTAGAACAGTTTCAGCTGGAGGAGTTGCAGCACCGCTAGGGGCAGGAGCAGTCTCGCCCTTGGCTTTGCGCTTCTTCGCAGACTTGGAATCTACGGGAACAGGAGCGACAGCAGACATTTTGAGATAGTTGGAGAAGATTCTAGGTTGCGCAGTTCTTGGGAGGAGAGACTGAGGCAAGAATGGAGCTGTTGTCTGGAAATGAGGTGTTCAAGAGGTGGAAGAGACGGTGCGAGGGAAGTTTGGAGATGATCTCTAGAGTATTCAGTCGTCTGAAGTTGACAATGATGCTCGCGTGCTTGTTAGTCTTGAGACTGAGAAGTTTCCAAGTTCAATGTCGGGAGAGTTGGACTTGTGGATTTGTGACTGGCAGGTTAGAGGCACTAGCTAGCTGCGCTAGTAATTTACCTAAACTAACGGAGTTCATATATCTCGCCAAGAAAACCTGTCCGCCTCTTAACCACTAGTACGAGGATTGTCGGCTACTCCGGTAGCACTCGGTATTACGTACTCACTGTCCATGCCTGTGTACTAGAAAGTAGCTCACGAATATAAGGGAGCCGAGTCCAATCCGCAGTCAATTACGAGTAGTACTGGATCCCCTAGGTACCTACGTACAATACTTGAACGCTCGTGTACTTAAGGACCAAGACCAACTCCGTAGTATTGATGCAGAATCGACTAGGCGCCGGGACATCTAGGAAAGGGCGTTGTAAAAGTCGATTCTCACAACTTCCTCGCTTTCAGATTCTCAAAGCACCTTCAGATATCTAAGTTGCGATGAACTTGAACTCCCACTAATCTTCAGTGCAAGACATTACATTCACGCGTTGTCGTCCCATAGTCTTGGAGGTATTCATCCCCCAAGATCCGTAGGTAGGTAGACCCTGTTGAACATTAATCGTCGGATTGACAACAGCTCGTGGGGCATCGAGAGTTCCCCGTCAGCTTCATGGTAGGGGCGCCTCCTAGATCTGAACAAGAGAATACTGGCCCGTACGTGATGCGGAGGCAACAGAACCCGTCCGAATTTGAATCGCCTCCTGCCCTGCACCTCGTCCTGAAATTGTGCATACCAGCAGGCATTATACTTTTTCTATGCATGTAACGGATTTTGACACGGCAAATATTCTTTGATCCCATGGCCATAGGCGAACAAGGTTGACGCAGACGAGGTGCGGTGCTCAGGGATCCGAAGTGGCAGTCGAATTTGAATGGTCGATCATCCACTGGTGTACTCTTTAAAGGGAAGAGCATCGATATGCCAAAATGCGTGTTGCATGTGGCAGGGGTTCAGCCCTTGAAGCGGCGTAGGGTGGTCTTTGATTATTGTCAGCAGAGCTCCAAAATCGATTGTCCCAATTATCAGGGATGGGCATACCAATGTAACTTTCCGAATATCCTTGGCTGCGATTCTCTTCTCGCCGTTACCTCGAGCCTTGTGGGTTGCACTGTCCAGGAGCCTAGAATATTCGATCAGCAATGTTGCCCATCTCTGAGACCTGGCCCGCCCTACTGCTCAATGAACAAGGCGTAGTTGAGGAAAACCAACGCATCTGTGGCCTTGCCAATGCTCTTTCTCGTGTGGCCCTTTATAATCCTCCGAACGATGGCTCGCGGGTAGGTCTTTGAGGCAACGGCCATTGTGTGAGTTGATATCGTCTTGGATTAGGTACCTAAGTTAGCGTTGGGTGTTGAATGTGTCAACAGAGATGTCCAGAAACGAATGTAAACAGATGACGTAATGGTAATCATTGGCAAGGCGGCGATTCACGTGAGATGTACTGCACGTGATCTGGCGGTGGCAGCAAGCCTTATGTAGACCAAACTCCAAGTCCCAGCATTTGGTTATGCAGCTATCAACTTTGTTATGAGATGTATGGCTGATTTGGCCCTCTCTCGGACATTCAAGTCGGGATCGCTCTCGAGTTTTCGAAGCGACAGGACAAACCCGACCTTCTCTAGCTCCATCGCTCGCTGTCTGCATGCCAGCCGATCACCCGCATCGTCCTCATACGTCAAATTAATAGCTATCCAACAACATTGCGCCCGGACCTCTCGATCAGCGTGGCTAGAGAAGGTCAAAATTTGCTTCGTCAACGCATGATTCGATGCGATGGAATTACGCCACCGCGGCTCACAGGCTGCCACATGAACAATGATGTAGAGCACCCTCATCACGATCACGGTTGGGGCGGGCGTCGTCGAGTTATCCTTACGTGTGGGCCCTACATGAGTTCGGGGTCGTAACCGATCAAGCATAATCCTAAAGAAATCTTCGTGGCCCATCTCATCCAAGATATACTTGACAAGATCCGATGCATTGTCGCCGCAAAAAAGGTTTCTCAAAAGATCCAGCAATTGTGCCTGGATTTCAATGTCATCCTCAATTGTATGTCTGGTGTCAAAGCTACCAGTCAAGTCTGAGCTCGATCCTGGCTGGAGTGCTGTCCCCTGTTCGTCGTCCGAGTCTTCACTCATGACTACATCTGGAGAGGGGATGGCTCGGTGTGGTGGAGGTGGGTGATAGATATTCAAGGGGGGATAGTCCCGCTCCACAAGTCCTATGACTTCGCCTTCGGGTATGTCAATAGGATCAATCTTGATCAACAATTTGATCCAGCTAGACCCCAATTCATCAACCACCTCTTGCTTGAGTTTCTTATTGGCATTCAGGACCAGTTGTTTCAAGGCCCACAATGACTCCAGTCGAAGACGGGCATTGGCAGAATGAGCCTGCTCACAAAGTTTCTTTAAAACGGTGGATTCGCTGACACCATCTTTCATCGGACTGAAGTCGATCGCGAGATTAGCAAGAACCATCGTAGCAGCAATGCGGATCTCTGGGTCGGTTGAATTCATCAGCTTGATGATCGGTTTTGCCACTTCTGCTTCCACCAATTTAGTCCTCAATGCTTGGACAGACCTTGTCAACACTCGTACAGCACCACAAGCTGCCAAAACAACCGGAGTAGAGTTTCCGACGAGCTCCATTTCGTCGTTAACACCTATCTGGACTTGATAAGGTTCGAGCGCGGACATGATGTAGGCTAATATACCTTGGTCACAGATTTCTTTGCGGTATTCATCGTGGAAAGGTGCTATGGCTCCTATGGCTTGCAAGCACCCTGCTCGAAACTCCATCTCTTGTCTCAGGGTAGATGTAGCTAGGCTGTCAGGTTTCAAATTTTGAGTTGAAATTTGGGGCTTTGGGTAAGAAATGGTCGGTTTATGGGGGTGCCACGGCGCCGCCTTCTGGACAATGGGATGATCGAATGTGAGTTTTAATCCAGCCGCAAGATTCGCAATAGCCTTTCCTTCAACAGTGACCCGTTGCATTTCAGGATCATCCATAATCAACATGGCGAGGACAGCCGGGACGGCCTTCGTGTAGTGTAAACCACTGCAAAGATAAGATCCGGCAGGGGAAAGCATATCTTCCAACCTCGAATGTTCGGCCTCGAGCATTCGGGTCAGCAGGGGGACTATCAGAGATGCAAAAGTTGAGGTACGGAATTGGTTGACCAAGTTTAGACTGTAGAAGTTGACTAACAATTTTGCAGCCAAAAGACGTCGCTTGCCGCGGGACTCGCGAATGGTGTACAAAAGCCAGGGGATGAGGGATGGCTCTTCCGCTTCCTCAAGCACAGGTTGGCCAAGTGGCAGTTGAGGAACGTCCGGGGAAGAGGCCGGAATGAACGAAGTTCGGCGCTTGGGCATCGGTTGGACTGAACTCAGAGGAGGAAATCCGGCCTGATTGTTCTGGTTAGAGACAGGGACAGAGGGCAAGAGAGAATCAAAAGGCCCAGCGACGCGGGCGCGAGGGACGGCAGTGCCAGAGAAATAGCTCGTTCCCCAGGGTCCACGGCGGAGATCTGATGGGGAAAAATCATCCTTGAGATCTGGTAGGACGAGTTTGAGAGTGGGGTCGGTGAGTAACATCTTGGTCCTGGTCCTGGATGCTTGGATCAAAATGGACAGAGACTCGAGGACGGGGGATAGATGGGCGAATGTTGGAGCGGGTTCAGGCAAGCTTCGTGGCAGAAGAATATCGTCATGGAGAGATTTGATGGCCGGTGGGACCAAGCCCTGGGCAACGACAAAGGACGCCAGGCGGGCGCAGAGGGCAGCCAGCAGGCCGCAGTCGACAAGAGCGCGCTTGTGTTGTTCGAGGCAGAGAGTTCTGCAAAGCAAAGCCAAAACCGCATCACAGGCTTGTTGAGAAGCGACCTCACTGTGGGCGGCTTGGAGGATGGTGGTGAAGCAGGCTATATGGCTTTTTGTGTACAGTAAATCGGCAAGCTGGGTTGGCATGTGCTGGGAAATGGCAACCAGGGCTTTTAAGACGGTGAGGGCAGACTTTGAAGATGGTGGAGACCGTAGAAAGGATATTAGGATAGGCAAAATGTCGGTTTCGAGGAGCTGTTGGATAAAAGGCAAGCCCTCTGAAGATGTAATCAGTGAGCAGGAGAGCACGTCCGAGTAACAAGAGACCTACCGTGGGCGAGGATGGAGAGTATTTGAGCAACATGTCCATACACTTGGTCATAATTTTGGGCTTTGTGTAGCAAGTCTGCCAGCAGAGGAATTAGGCCATTGTTGAGACTTTCGGTCTTGCGCGAGACGTGACCGGTGAGATCATGTTTGATCTTCTTCAGATGCGCGACGCAGGAGGAATTGTCGGAGAGTGGGTATGGTGCCGAGGAGGTTGGGCGTTTCATCGAGGCCATGCGATGAGGAGCGATTGATGCGCGGAGGTGGAAGCGGGAGGAGGAGGAGTAGGAGGAGGAGGAGCCGGAGTAGGTCTGCTGTTATACTATCGGAAAACTGTATGAGCAGTGAGTACGAGTACTCCATACGGAGAAGTACCTGTAAGGTGGAAGTGGGCGGTTCGGGTCCACGTGATATAGGTATAGATCACATGACCTCGACCTATCACGTGCTTGTCCCTCTGAAAACAGAACTTGACGGATAATCACCCACGGATGATGGATGTCTCTGGGATGTGCTGATCGGATTGGAGCGGGGAACGGCAGGACTCAGTAGTCGGGAATCAGGACGCGGGACGCGGGACGCAGGAGCTGTTATCTGGAGAAGATTTCCGCCACCCACTACTGGCAACGGGCACTTTCAGTCTGTCACCATGTTTTGCGCTTAACAAATGAAATGGCTGAGATCAAACACGGGACACAGGGAGCCCACTAAGCCTCAGGCAGGTAAGTAACATGGATGACTAGTGCTTTTGGAAGTATTCGTCGGCGTCTGCGGTCTTCTCGTCTTCAAGTTCTTCCCTCACTTCCCACATTGTACGAGGTCTTCCCATCCATACCTCATTATAGTACCCCATACTTACCTCACTTTATCTTCAGTTCTCACAGCAGCAATTCAACACTATCCAACACTTCCTCTCCTCTCCTTGCCATTGCCATGTCAGTGCCCTACTGGCATTGGCATCGGAAATCCCTCCCACCTCTACCCAGCCGCTAAACGCATCTTGGTCTCCAAATCTTCTTCCATGCGCGCCCTCCTCGCACTTCGAGCGCTCTCGACTCTCTCTGACGACGGCTTTCTTGCACTCACTCATGTCCACCCGCTGTCGATATGCTAGCCACTTCTCCGTCACCCAATTTCCCTTTAAAGCACCTTGATGCGTCCTACACCTTTTCTCCGCGTCCCCAGAATGTCCAGTCAACCAAGCCTGCTCGTTCCGCCTTAATCCAGTCACAAACAGACTCCTCTCAATATAGCTATAGATCCTTTAGTACGAGATCATTAGATCGATACACCGACCCGGTCCCAATTTTCTCAAGGCCGGCCATGGTCGACGCGGCCACCCAATACTCGCCTCCTCAACCTCGACAGCCCACTCCCACTTCCACCCGCGCCGCCTCCACGACTACGACTACCACTCAAACCACAGCAACCTCTCAAACGCCCACTTCTACCATCGCTGGTCTGCAGCTGTCCGAGGGTGACGATTCCTCACTCGATACCTCCACTCCAGCCTTGTCACCCGCTCCGCCACCACCTGACAACCTTGCTGCGCCAAAACCTCTACTGAAATCAGACGTGGCTGTACCGCAATCTCAATCCAAGAGGCACGCTGTCGATCCAGCCTCCGCCACCCCTCTCACTGTCAACGGCAACCATCAGCACCAAGAGTCAGATGATCACCATTATTCTCCCATCAAAAAGCCCCGCCCAGATGCCCCCCCCGTTCGCAAGATGCCTCTCTTGTATGAGGATTGCAACACTCGCGATCTAGTTGTCCTAATCTCCTCCATGCTTATGGAGCTTATACGCTATAATGATGCCATCCCTCTGCGAGAAGGGCATCTAACTCGCTTCCACTCACGGGCGCCACCAGGCATCTCGGTTCTCGACTATTTACAGCGCCTGACCACTCATGCCACCCTATCTCCACCTATTCTTTTGAGTATGGTCTATTACATCGATCGTCTCTGTACCCTTTACCCGGCCTTCACCATCACAAGCTTGACGGTCCATCGCTTCCTAATAACAAGTGCCACAGTTGCCAGCAAAGGCTTGAGTGATTCCTTCTGGACCAACAAGACTTATGCAAGAGTCGGAGGTGTCAGTATGAAGGAATTGGCCCTTTTGGAACTCGAATTTCTTACCAAGATGGAGTGGCGCATTGTTCCTAAGCCAGAGGTCTTGTGTGACTACTATAAATCTCTTATAGGGAGGAATTCTCAATACGAGCTCGAGATGTGATGCCGATCTTCTTCCCCTAAATACACCACTTCACTGAGTGCTGTCCAGTCAACGCAGCCGGTGGATAGTCAACTGCCAGTCTCTCAGTACAGTCTACCCATGCTACTAAGTGTATTGACCAGTCGCTGGAGATCGGCACCTGCTGGTCAATCGCTTGCGTTCCTGATTCAGTCCGCTCATTATCGGCCCACGACCCTCCCGCTTACACGAGGTTTGCAGATGGTCTGGTCGAAGCCTGATCATTTGTCCCAACGTCATTCGGGTCTGCTCACGGATGCGGTCTCGATGGCGACCAAGACAACAATAGCGCAAACGACTCAGCAACACACTCTCACGAGAGTGCAGACGCATATTTTACCACACATCGAACATCGCTTATAGCTGATTTGTTTGTTTTCTATAGACAACCGTTGAATCCTCCCTTTTGTTGCAGGGACCTGCAACAATGGGCGTTGATGTATTGAAATGACCTCTATAAAAACTACAATTCAACATGATGAGCATGTGGGATACCACAGTCTGCCACACGATACTAGAAAAAGGAGATTCGTAACGCAAACAGAATCACTTTCTTGGTGCATGCTTCTCTCAAGTGCAACCCACGCCTCCATAGCACTTTGCTGAAATCAGAGAAGCCAGGAATACTTCTGGAGACTGCCAGTAGCCATCGACACCATTAACAGTCACTTCTTGGGATTTTGAATTGATTTTCCTGTATGAAGGTCTCAGGGTGACCAAATTGTATATGGCGTGCATGTGCCTCTGTCTCGCTCGTCATATGGCCATCTATCACAAAGAATCTTCTGTAATTCATGCAATTCAACACTGTCCAGGCCCGTATGTATTCTGAGAATTTCTGATCCCGTGCCTTTAGTGCTCGCTCATTTGTCGAAAATGTCCCAGATCCACCATGGGTGCTTGGAAACAATGCCTCACGTGGTGATAGAACCAAGCTATCATTCGTGCCACCCTCGCCGTCGAAGTTTTCTCCACTAATGTACTGGTCTGGATCCATTGGCGACCGCACTAATGGCTTTGTTAGTCGGAGCAAGATTCCGATTATCTCGCCAAGTATCTTCTGTGCCCCTGTGTTCAGAGAACACAAACGTTGCAGGCACTTGTTCACTGCATCAGGAAACAAGACTAACTTCCAGTTTGACTTCTTTTGCTTGGTCGTGAATTCAAACCATCGGAGTATGTCAAGCGTTTGCTCCAAGAATCCAGTCAGGCAGGGTTCGGTAATACACACTGCGGTGCCCCGAGGGAAGATTCGCCTGAACGAGAAGCGCCCGGATGTATCAGTCGAGACATTGAAGCATACCAGAGTATCCCCCTGCAACCGTAAACTCAGCATTTTCAACGATGTGAAATTCGGTAAGTCTTGGTGAAAGAGAACCACTCCTACTTTTTTCTCCCACGATTCCAAGAATTCCTCCCACCCGTTCTTTTCAGTGTTGGAGAAGATGTTTCGAGCCTCAACGAATTCGCCGAGCCATTCCCGCAACACCTGCGCCTCGTAAGGAAATAGATTGGCAAATGCAATGAAAATCCTCACATTGCTGGGATCTGCCTTGATGCGAGAAGAAACTGTGGTCAAGTATTGGAAAGCACCTCTCGAAAGAGAATGCTTCTCGTACATCATGTCACCAGTACCAGCTTTTTCTGTGAGATCGAGTTTAGCTACATCGACTCGATTGCAAGCTTGGTCAGTTTCGAGATTGTGCACCAGGGTGTCATTGGCATCCCTTGATGGCCGACGCCGACCAGATGCAAGTCCAGCTTCAGAGGCCCCTTCCTCCGTCCATGCTGTCCTTCGTGTTGCGGTGTTTGCAAATATTCCAGAAGCTCGTTGCAGCACCCCTTGATCCTGTGGGGGTTGCGTACTATAGAGTGGACTCCTGGTATTGCGAATCAAAAGCCGCAACCGATGCTTATGCGCCGGAGTCGTCAAAGTGTTTCCCAGAAGGTTCCACCGTGGCGCTGCTTGAGAATATAGAATCATGACAACAGTCTCCAGAGGATCTGGATAGAACCATATTGCGCACGCACTTTCTCGCTCCAGGTATTCTGCTAAACTATCGGCCGGTAGTTTTGTGTCCTCGTATGCTTCGATCTCCCCTAAGGCGCAAGGCGCCCCTACCATGAACTCTTTAGCAAAGACAAGGTACTCTGCCCAGTTCTTCACATCATGCTGAGGAAAATCAATTTTTAAGAGTGCGTCACCCGCAGATTTAATCGCCATGAACTTTGTCCTTAACCAGAGGGGCAAATGAAGAAACTTAACATCTCCCACGGAATGGCCACCGAGAGACAGATAAACCAGTAATTCGGCCCCCTTGTTGAATGGCCGTCCCCTTTTTGTGGTAATCAATTTCTTCATAGTCTGATGTTCTGCATTCGTGCTCACAGAAGATTCGCTCTGCTTCTTGTGTAATGGAAGAACTGGGTGGATATCGGGTGTTAATGGGGCTTTCCGTGCTACTCGTGCTACTTGCACAGCAGTATGGTTCTCTTGCGGACTCTTCATTGGATCCGGTAGGGCAGGCACTTCATCAGCCAGAGCTTGGGTTGACACAGCTGTATTGGGTCCAGAACCCCAATTCGGAGAACGGCCGCCTCGATGAAAATCTTGCTCGTCACATTGAAAGGATCGATGACTTCGAACTACCTGTGCTTGAAATAGCTGTTGTTGGACACTAGTTCTGGCATGTATCTGTTGGCTGCCTTGTGGGACAGCAGAGTCGTCAATTTCAGGACGCAGAACCGGCCCACTTGGGGACTTTACTGTTGGAATTGGAGAAGCAACCCTAGCTCGTCCATCCTCTGGGATGAATAGCCATGAGTCACCAGTGCTCTGGGCCAACGGGCTCAGTGGTGCGGCCACTGTACGCTGTTTCGCCCACTCTTCAGAAGACTTTAGCTCCATTCGGGACATATCAGGAACACCTTTTCGACTCGCGGCTTTTTCATAGTTGTTTTGATGGCGTAGATTCTTGAATTTTTCACCTCCTCGATTTTCTGATGGATGCCCGGACATGGGCTTGTGATTCTCGGGTTTCCCTTTCACGCCCCATACCAAGGTGACACTGGAACGTTTTCTGATCTCAGGCGAAGTCGCTGTTTCCTTTCCCTTCTCGCCTTGTGTGGGAACATTCTGTTCTGTGAAGGAGGAAACTGCTGCAGAATTGGCGGAGCGTGGTACTGCAGCCGTATTAGCTTGGGATATTGAAGTGGTTCTGGAATTGATTGAGCGTGTGGAGGTGGGATGCGCAGCTGAACTGGCATCAATTTTAGATCGTTTTGAGATCATTGGAGTATCAGACTCGGATGACGAGAATTCCCTTGACTTAGGGGCTTTGACAACCCGGCGGCGTTTCGAGACTCTGAGTTGGCGTTGATCCTCTTCCTGGGCTTGCTGGGCATCCTGATATGCGTTCATGCGCTCCTGAAGAGCGGCAACGCCTTCATCATCAAGTGCATCTCCGATGTCAAGCCGTGTTTCCCATTCTCGCAATGTTTGCGGATCAGAGAAGTTCTGTGGAGGTTCCCACGTACACTGTTCCTCACCGTAGCCCTGCCACTTCACCAGATAAAGCATCTTGCCATGAAAGTCATCTTGGGCGAGGATCCTCTCAACGTCATACACCGTAGTTTCAGCACCTGAAGAGTCACTTACGTCTGACATTATGACCAAACCTCAGGAGAAGGAAGGAAAGAATCATAATGTAATCACCTTCAACAGGTGGTGCCCAGTTCAAACTGGCCTAAGTACCTCGTATCTACCTGAATCCTGAGTACCAGTGGCAAGCTTCCTCGGTGTTTGTGGAACCGCGGAGGAGTGATCCTTTCAGGAGGTAGGTGGAGGCATTGACATTTACGGAGGCAGTGACAACACGTGATCTGTGAGCCTCGTGTATGGCCCAAAGCGGTTAGTATATGCCAAGCCCCGTTCCTTCCTCTGGAAATCGAACGACTGCGGCCAATTCGGGATACTCACTCACCAGGCGTCTTTTAACAGTTGAGCCACGGTGATAACCGACAGCCGCTTTCGCGCATTGTGTCTCCTGCTCTCTGATCATCCTCTCGTCAGTGCTGCCAGCCTCATTCTACTGCTACATCGCCTTGAGTTTTCAGGAGAACCGTCATCTGCCTGATCATTCTTCTGCGTCCTACGGACATCTCAATCAAACATCTCAATTCAAAACTGCTACAATCATCCCACTATGTCAGGGGACGAGTATGACTTTCTCTTCAAGGGTATGCCTTCCACACTTCTGCTTTCACAAGCCATGCTTCACGAGTCGGACTAGGCCAGGTCACGTTTCCACCGCGCTGAAGTTGAAACCCCCGGTGACTGCGAGTTCTTGTTGCTGACCTGTTGGCTGCAGTTGTCCTCATTGGTGACAGCGGTGTCGGAAAATCCAATCTTCTGAGCAGATTCACGAGAAACGAATTCAACTTGGACTCAAAGTCTACTATCGGCGTCGAATTTGCAACGAGATCCATCCAAGTTGACACCAAAACCATCAAGGCGCAGATTTGGGATACCGCAGGTCAAGAAAGATATCGTGCCATTACATCTGCCTACTACAGAGGTGCAGTTGGTGCACTGCTAGTCTACGATATCAGCAAGCATCAGACGTATGACAATGTCACCCGGTGGTTGAAAGAGCTGCGGGATCATGCCGATGCCAACATTGTCATCATGCTCGTCGGAAATAAGAGCGATTTACGACATCTGCGCGCGGTTCCCACGGAAGAGGCGAAACAGTTCGCCAGTGAGTCACTTTTGAGATGAAAGCTGCTGTTTCCACTGACTATCCTGAAGGTGAAAACAACCTGTCCTTCATTGAGACCTCCGCCCTTGATGCTAGCAACGTCGAGCTTGCCTTTCAAAACATCTTGACCGGTATGTCTGATCACCTTCGTTGCTCCTTATTCTCATTCGTGGCAGAAATATATCGTATTGTCTCCAGTAAAGCTCTCGACAGCGGAGATGCCGCTCAAGCACCAAGCGGAGGAGTGAAGATTGACATGACACCGTCAGGTACACCAGATGCAAAGGGCAACAAGTGCTGCTAATTTCCGGACTCGCCGTTGGTAAACCGGTGTATGGCGTTATTCATACTTATTACTGATCATGACCTCGATGATGTATCGATCCTGTCACGAAATGGTGTAGTTCACTATCAGAAAGGGGGGGATGAAGAATATCTTGGGTTGTTATCGGCCATACCAGAGCTCTCTTCCAATTCCCCGGTTTTCATGTTATCCTTTCTTCCATGTTACCTGTCCATAACCGCTCTGTGCTACACTCTGAATCTTCCCCTGTGTTTCTCCTGTGTCCAGTTGTCAACTTTTCATATTTCAACTAAGTGGCCATGCTATTTTAGATGGTAACCAGCACTATCGCCGGTGGCCTGGATACACCCAGAAATGTAAAGCAAGGATTCGGAAAATCACTAGACGGATGCTACTATTCATCGTGCTGCAGAAGACAAACCATCCCCATTCCACACTTGAGCGGAGAGGTCAGATATGCATTGCCCTTGCTTTGCTGTTATGTCATTGAGGAGCAACACAGTGCCGCAGAGCTGAAACGCACGGGTGCAATATGATATGAATTCGAGTACGGAGAGGAAACTTATATAGTCATACATGCACGTGTCTGCAAGGTCGGGTAAAGACGCAGGGCTTCGTCGCTCGGAGTAGAGGGCGTAACGAGCTCTATGGTAAGTAGAAAAGGCGAAACAGTAAAGCCGTATACCAAAGACACAGATTGAAACTGTTAGACACCACTTGTGCTAACAGGAAGATCTCGCTAGTAGTGCTAAGATGTTCAGTGTCGCTTTGTTCAGCTGCACAAGGTCGTTGTCACTAATAAGGGGAAATGGCCGCGCCCATGAAGAAGCTTCGCACTTATTCTACTTTTCTTCCACCCAAATTCTGCTTGTTGCAGTAACTTGGTTGTTACAGAGTCGCCATCTCCGTTAGCCTTGGGACTCTTTATTTCCAAGGATCTCGTTCCAAATTGGGTTCTACAGCAGGCTTTTTGTGTCCCTCGTACTGTTCGGCGGATTTCCCTCCCATGGTTGTAGCGTAGGGTCTCCTCTTGTCGTTTTGCACCTCCCTCTTTTACCCTTGGCTTTCGCCGTCCCTCGAATTTCGCTTTTCTCAATTCTTCATCGTGCTCCTAGGCTCTAGGTCCTGGCAAACTCGTATTCACAGCCTTGCCATGCGCTGCCTCGCCCCACCTTGTCATCACGTTTGTCTCTAGCTTTCCACTCTATTCAACCATCAATTCGCCCATCAGATCTTGTTCCACCCACAACTACCCACCGCTGAGACTTTCTCAAGTCTGTGGGCTCTAAACTACTCCACAACTGTCTCTCCATCCCGCCCTGCCTAAGCTTCCATTTTGTCTTCATCGACCAGTCGTACTCATGCTGCCACTTTTCAGCGCACTCCACGGAAGTGCGAGCAGTCCTGTTCAATCGCCTGGCCTGGCACCGGTCAACAATACCTCGGCGTTTACTAGCATAGGGCATTGTAGTCGGAATTCCGCACGCCCAGGTGGTCCGGGGGTCTCCTGCCATGGCTCGAATCCGCATTTCAAGTTTCTGTTGCAGATGTATACATTTCGCCGAGAATGAAGTGCTTATCGCTCGACGGTTATGAGAAGAAGGTGGTGAAGAATTTCAGGAAGCTGCTGGGGAAACCGCCGTCCTTTCATACTTCCGCATTTGCTCTATCGAACATCAGCACATCATCATGGCCCTCGCCTCCTCTTCTCTTCAACCGAGGAGACGCGCATTAGACAATAGTGATGCGATAGTCAAGCGCTGAGCCAATTCTATAGCTGCTTGACTTTGAACAGCGGCAGTTATATCTAGTTTTACGAGTATACCTGCCAAGGCGCCGTCGTTGTAAAACAACTTGCCACTAATTGTAGTTTGTTGCTGAGGCGAAATATGTATGCACGACTATCACAGTCATTTCATCGATGCTTTCCAGTTACCAATCGAAACCATCTGCACTTCATTTTTTTAGCAAGATAAGAGGATCTAGAGCGCTGCCTAAAAGCTATACTCTCGCTATGTTCAGGCGCAATTTTTTGATAGGCTGGAATATTCTAACAGTAAGCCTTCACACGGTCTCGAACTTGCATGACACTACACCCAAGCCATTCGTATAAGTTAGGAACTATCTCTAGCACCCATAGAAGAAACTTTGTATACTCGACTGATGAATGATCGTAGAAGTGAAAGAGATCGTTCTAACCATCCTTTAGAACACTGCCATCCCCATAGCTTTGCTGCTAACACCAAGTCCGTCGGGATTAAAGTGTTGGAGCATTGTCGCTGACCCTTGTCCTTTAGATACGTCCAGCACGGTGATAGCTGGTGCAGTGGTACCGTTTCCAGGAGACAATGCGTAGATGAAATCCCCCCCGGCTCGTAAGTCAATGAGCCCGGGGTCGCCGTTGGCTGAGAGGTCAACCCTCGAGAGGATGCTGGCATCCGCCAAGCTCATTTCAACAACCTGATTCACGCCGACATCGGTCACAAACGCACTGCCTGTTTTCGCGGAAACGGTAGCCCAACAGGTTGCCTTCTGGTTGTCAATTGCCTGCTTCGCGACAAGTGTGGCCTTGTTGCTGCTCTGATCAACAGAGAGGACAGCCCCGCCAAATGAAGCATCTGTGGCAAATACCGACGACGATCCTGGGATAATGGCCGAACCGAAGAGAACTGCTGTGCCGTCTGGGGAGCTCCTTATATCCTTGGAAGCAAGGGAGGCTTCGCCTTGACACGAGTTTCTTTCAATGGGGAAGACGGAGAAGAAGCCAGTATTGTTGACTGCTGGGTCGCCCTTCACTGTTGCAAACAAGCGTGCTTCGTCATCAGAAAAAAACAACTGCGAGACGGTGTTCGTTGGGCCCACTGGGGGAGTTGTTTGCTTGAGATCAAACGATCGCAACCCATCCATCGCTTTAAGGCCACTCTTAGAAAAAGTTGAGCATGATACTCCATTTTTCGCTCCGGTAGTTCCAACGCATGCCAGTTTGTTACTTGCAGAAGCTGCCACTGTGTTCGGAAACTCGCCAGGGATCGAGACGGGCTGGCCGACCATCACAAGTTTCGTAGGGTCACGTGGGTCTATTGACAGCATCGACAATGTATTGCTTCCCGCATTCACTGCGAAGATATTCTAGCAAAGTATTAGCAACTCCTGCTTTTGCGCGGGGCTGATGGGGGGTTCAAACGTACGTTGCCAGCAATAGTAAGAGCTGACTGACCAACAAGCGCATCCGGGAGAGCTGGTTTCCCCTCTGCGTCAACAGCAACGGAACCTGCTCCGCCTGTGAGAGTGGTGGTACCTTGAGACAGAGTCCCGTCTCCAGAAACTGGCAATGCAACGACCGCATTGCTCTCTTCATTGGTGATAAAATATATCGCTTTCACTGCCGCGCCATTACTAGGACCTGGAACTTGGCTAGCATGATGAGGTACAGGATTTGAAAGAACGACAGTGAAAGTTGCTGCCAGAGCAAGGAAGCTGGAAAATTGTGTCAACATTTTGAATGAAAGAAATGGGTCAGTCTTGACAGAACAATAACACAATGCGAAGTAAAGAAGGTCGGATCCAGATCCCTTGTGTACAAGATGAGTCGTGTCCGCTCCCTCACAGGCGAACCTGATCTTAAGTAGAAAATCTCTCTCTTCCCACCTGTTCAATTCTTTGATGTTGTGAAATGGCCATTGGTCAGGTGCATACACAGACTTAGGGAGGATACTGTCCCATTTCAAGTCAGGGTGCCACTAGCAGGTTTCGTTTTAGGTTACCAGATACAAAATATCCACTTCCAACTTGTGCTGGGTAGAAAGCCGACCAAACTAGTCCTCAATAGGAATATTTCGATTATTGAATAGTTCAGGAAGTGTGGGGTTTCTTTGTGTGAGATGAGTGAGGAGGGAGTCAGGGTCTGAAACAAATGCCAAACTTACTACTCTGGGAACAGTCCGGCGCATAAACTAAGTATACCATCGGCACTTAATGGATTTGCTTAGATTTGTGATATAGATCAACAAAGTGTTCGGAAGGTATTTACCACGACAACTAGAGCAATCATCACATCGTAAATGGCCACTAATAGCCAGTTTAAGTGCCAGGAAAGGTTTTCCCGAGGCGAGAAGCTTAGTCGAACAAAATAGTAGAGGTCATCATAGATACCATAAGCTTGCAGTTCGACAAGCTATCTCTAGACATTCTGGGAGATTTAAACCAATTGACAAAGTAGCTCTTGATGTGTGTTAAATGAAAAACAAATCACGCCTTCTGTTTGCATCGTATATCGACGGTTAATCATTTTCGAAGTATATATTAATCCAATTCTCTTCGCAATGGAAGGCTATATATGTCCCGTTCATATACCCTCCACCATACAGGTTTACGATGCCACGGATATCTTCCAACAGTACAAAATGACAGCATGTAGGTGACCCAATTAGAAGCGTGGGAGGAATTGATTCCCGCGGTTGACAGGTAGTAGACAAGCATATTATATACACGAAGAGGTGTTAAGAACAGCAACGTACACCATCAGCAGTACAGGACCTTCGCGCAGAGTAATGGTTTGAATCTATTTACAATGACAGCATCGCCAGGCTAAATCCTGTTCTATCACTATGAGACCAAGTCCACAATCATTGGAAGAGCTAATTATCGTGCTGAGCTTGCAGTATGTCGTCAAAACTGTTGAGGGCTTGGATTTATGGTACTCGTTGACGACGAAAACACCTTTGCAGCAAACCGAGAGCCGTACGTCGGTGACGATGCTCCTCTGTCTCACGATTCGTGGTGACGGTATGTCGTTTTCAGCTCGACGACACTGCTGAACGCCAAAGAAAGGAAGAGGAATCGTAAAGGGGAAGAAAACTGTTTTTATCTGCTAGTCATTCCATGCATACTTGACGCTGCTCCACTCAAAAGCCATCAGAAATATGGGAGCACGTCGACACTAAATTAAGCTAAGAACGGTTTGGTGGTGATTCCGTCCCCGTCCTGATCAATAACCCAAGTTTACTCTTTCCAGCTAGCTCGCGTAATAACACCATGTTGCTCGGAAGTCACTAGAAACACGATCTTTCCGCAAACGGCACATGTTGATAGATAACCTCTCAATCAGGCAGCCCGACTATCCCTGGCAACCGAGCAGAATCAAGAACGTAGGTTGCAAGGATCGCGCACATCTTTCCTCTGCAGATTCTCAGGTAATCCAGCCACCTAGGTTATCTTGAAGAAAAGTTCTCGCTGGTGCCTCAGAAGGTGATCTATCTCTGCCAAAAAGTCGTACTGTAGGTCGCATACTGCTATTTGTCTGAAGCTTCTCCCGTCAACGTACTTATTTGATGCGAGTCCATGGTCATTGTTCTGCAACGTGGACGATTGAGACACATCCTGATCTCGAGTAGCTCGCCCCTCACTCCATTCCACGGGCGCACCATTGCAATCGTGAGCACCTGACAGTCAAAGCTGAAACACAGAAGGTCCGCGACACGTGGGTAATAATAGATGTTCCGCATTGAGACACTGGCGCTGGTTAATCAGGCCCACATTTACATCCGAAAGCTTAATTTACTCTACGAGTGAGTTTCACTAAAAGCTAAAGTGGAGATTAAACTGAAGGTTGGTTCGTTGATCTAGATACGGAGTACTCCGTACATGTAGTAGAGAAACAAGGCTGAGATAACCCTTCGTGCCTTCTTTTCTCCCACTGGCTGATTAATAACAAACAGCCCTAAAATATAACGCTACTCCGTGCGCGACACTAGCAAAATTGCGATTATGTCCACATCGTCTCCGTGGTTTCGAATCTGATTAGCAATATTTGCGTAGTTAATGCTAGCGACCTACTATTCCAATATATATAATAGCACGGTTAGGTCAACCAGGAAACACAGAATCGCTGTTAGTTTCCATGTTTCCTTCCTCGTCCTACTATCCTTTCTTTACACTGGTTCTCTTCGCACGTTCGTTAAAATACTTTCACCACGTTGATCGTGGATTTCTTCAAAGTAACAGCTCAAATTCAATCGATACTCTGATTCATCTACCCCTGAGATCCGGGTGCTGTGTATCCAAGATGCTATACCGATATATCGCACTCGTTCTAGGATCGAGCAGTATAGTAGCAGGAGCTGCACTGAATAGAGGAGAACTTGGAAGCGCAAGGCTTCAACAGCGACAGAATGGTAACCCGACATGTTTGGCTCCTAATGCGCTTCAAACAGCAAGTCAAAAGACAGGCCAGGAGGCGGGGACTGATGGAATAAAGGATGGTCAAGCTCCTTCAGAGACGTAAGTTTCCCCTTCAAGTGGAAAGCAAGTTACTGACGAGCAGTCCAAAACAGCGACAACGCAAATTTCATCAACTTCTGCTCTGGACAAACCCTCACTAATGGTGCCCAACTGACACGCGGCTCTTGCAACGGAATCCCAATGGGAAAGATCCCCGCGGCGAAGAACATGATCTCGGCCATGATTGTGAACCCTCAACCAGGCGATCAAATCACCGCTGGTGAAACATTCAATATCGCTGTGCAAACAGTCCATCTCGATGCAGGGTTTTTTGTAAACCCCACAACTAACTATTACACTGCCCCTCAAAATCTGAACAAAGATGGCGATATCATTGGCCATTGCCATGTCACAGTCCAAGAAATCGGCTCCTTCAAATCCACCAATCCGCCTGACCCGGTTACCTTTGCGTTTTTTAAAGGCATTGATGACGCCGGCGATGGTCAGGGTCTTCTCCAAGCAGTGGTTACCGACGGCCTTCCAGCTGGTATCTACCGCGTATGTACCATGATTGCAGCCAGAAATCATCAGCCAGTAAACATGCCTGTCGCACAAAGAGGGGCTCAGGATGATTGCACAAAGTTCCAGGTTGTGGACGCAGCTGGTGGCAACAATGCTGGAAAGGGGCAGCAAAATGCGGGGAGCGCAATGATTGGTAAAATAGACTCAGGAAAGGTTGATGGGCAAGCTTCGGACGCAGACTCGACTCGAAGTGCTTCAGCGGACAGCTCAGCGGCGGCCACTACCCAAGTCAGCCGGGCTGGATCGACTCAAGCTGCGGCTGTGGGAAGGACTCTCGATTTCGGATCTTGTACCAACCCAGCTATTGTATTTGGCCCTGGATTTGATGGCCGAAAGGAGAATTCCTTCCAACCAGCTGACAAAACAGAGTTCACGCATGGATCCGCGTTGGATATTGACACCATAACTGGCTTCATCTGTGATCGATTCAATGACAGGTGTAAGGCTAGCAATGAGGCTATCAGTGCTTGTACCTCGGCGCAGGCCGCCACTAAAGGCAACACGGGCCAGGCCGCTGGTAAGATTCAGTACTCCATACATGTACACGGAAATCACTAACGTAATGCAATAGCCGATGCTTGGAACAACGCTCTCGGGCTATGAATGTATGAACAGGTATGGATGTCGCCTCTGGAACTATACTGGTTGAGAGTGCCTTCTGCCGGGACTAAACTTAGCTCATGGGCACCCTTAGGTGGTCTAAATTTTTAGAGAAGGAAAAACTTACACGAAGTGATTCTCTTTACCCCTAGGAAAGGCGAATGCGTAATCCTACTTCCACGAAATCTAGAACCTTAAATAGTAATAGAGTGTTCCTAGAGTAGTCTCTTGTTACGAACTAGGTCACTGGAAGGGTCGCTAAGGGTAAGCTACCTGTACCTAAAGGAAAATAGGGAAGTTTACCGATGGAGAACGAGGCCACGTCACGTGACTAGGACTAGACTATAGAGGACTATAGACTATAGAGTTAGTCTAGAATAGTCTATAGTCTACACTAGTATTATATATATACGCTCCTTCGTATAGATAGAATCATTCGTAGTTAACTTCGTTAGTAATCCTATACCTATATTATTCCCTTTATTACTACTATACTAAACTATTATAATTCGAGCTATAAGTAGTTCTAACTAAGGTATTACGAACTAGGTCACTTGAAAGGTTGCCAAGGGAATCAAGGCACCTGCCTAGGGAAGGAAGTTAGCAGATGGAGAACGAGGCTAATTTACGTAACTAGGTAAGGCTAGATCTCCTAGATCCCTTGGATCTTATGGATCTCAAGAGATCCGGGGGAGCCATGAGATCTAGGGAGAGCCGCTAGTAATATATATATACGCTTACTACCCTCGTTAAGATAGATTATAGTTAACTTCGTTAGTAATCCTATACCTATATTTTAGGATATAGTCCGACGATTAAATATTCCCTTTATTATCCTAGTTAATACTTTTATATCTACTCTATTAAGGAACCCTACCTTAGTTAGAACTACTTATAGCTCGGATTATAATACTTTAACTACTACTTAATTAATATAAGATGTTTAATATAGGAACCTCTCGAGTTAAGTCTCCGATACTAAGTACTAAACTATTAGGTAGCCTTAGTAATACTTTAAAGTCTAATATTATTAGGGACGCCGACGGTAACGTAGTAATATATAATATACCTAATGTAGTCGGAAGGGCCTTAGCCCTAGATAGAAAGGATAATATTAAGGTTAACTATTACTATAGTAACCGAGCTAAGCTTAAACCCTTCTTAATATAACTTAAGGTAGTATTTAAGCTTAACCTAGTTAAGTATTAGTTAGCTTCTACCTAGGTTATATTTACTTCTATATACTTAAAGGGAGCGGCGGCGTCGTAGTTCTAACTAATACTAAAGGACTATATTAAAATAGAAATACTAAATAAGAATACTAAAGTATACTTTAAGAACTTTACTAAGTTCGAGTAACTTATTAAATAAGTCTTCGAAATCGTAAACGAGGCTCGCGCCGCTTTACGAACTATCTATACCCTACGATAGAAGGAGTCGGCTACTTCTTACTTCTCGAAATTTTAGAAGATTACTAAGGACCTCAGCTAAGAAGATAAGGATACGTTCGCGGAAATCTTCTATAACGAGTTAAAGGAATCGGTTCGACGTAAGATAATAAAACCTCCTATAACGTATAAAGCGATAGTAGACGAAGCTATCGATATCGATAACCGCTTATATAAACTTAGTATAGAAAATAAGACCGCTAGAGTCCGAGAGGAACGAGGCGGATATAATAACTAGAGGAGTTATTACTTCCGCGGAAGTAATAGTAAAGACTACGGAGACCCTATAGACCTAAGTTTTCTTAACGCTAGCCGCGCCTTACGCGTAATAGGCTTCGAACGAGGACGTAATAAGGGAAAGACCTATAGAAACGATAACCGAGAGAAGGAACGACTTAGGAAGGAAAACCTATACTTTAGATATAAGAAGTCCGAATATCGTATAAAAGATTACTAGGATAGCTCCCGAGGACTATATATAATAAATATAGAGGGCGGCGATATAGACGGCTTAATAGAAAAAAAGGCCGATACTATTAATAAGACCTAAAGACCTACCGAAGGTAAGGGCGAAGGAGTATAGAAGGACTACTAGAAATCGGATAACCTAGGAGGGTTAAGTAAGTTAGATACCATCGGTGTTTTGGCCCGCAGCCCAGCGCAACTCAATTTGCTATGGGAGCCCAGGGAGCCCAGGGC